>NC_083590.1:37671681-37971681 GCF_027579695.1 Neoarius graeffei | reverse complement strand
TAGACAACTTAAGTGTTTTGTGCCTTAAGTTACAATGAAGTTATAAAGGTAAGAAAAATAACAACAGATAATAACAACAAAATTCACAAAATAACAACAGATACTTAGGATTAAGAACATATTCATTTTCTTTAAAAATCTAAATTTAAAGCAGCATTGCATTAAATGCCAAAGTATAAAAACATGGCAATGACAACTGAAATTGACATCCAAACTCTAAAGAAAAAGAAATACATTAAAAAAAATAATTATCCCACTCAGGAGAAATTAAAAATAAAAAATAAAAAAATTATATGGAACCACAGACATACCTAAGAGTCAACAATGCTGAAGTACAACTACAGGGTGTAATGGAAACTTCTAATAAACACTTCAGAACGCTTAGCAGTTGTCTTTTCAGTTATTTATTATAATAGATAATATAAAACAGATGTATAAAATAGGAAAGGGAAAAGAAGAAAGAAAAAAAAACACCATCTCTAGTGATGTTGAGAGTGCACTCTGAGTTGTTTCTTAGGAATGTTCTCTATTATACTCTGAAGATATTCGCTTACTGCTCGCATCCGTACGTGATTGACTCAAGATTTTCTATGAAGCTTTGCTAATGCGTGCACTTGGAATGCTCTAATATGTGCAGGCAGATGCGTAGTTAGGGAGAACTCAGACACCCTGCTTATCACCACCAAGGCCACAGAAAGGCGATTACAACATGGGAAAAACAACTTTCTCAGTACACTAGCTCACTTGAGTTCAACACACAGAAAAACAGAGAATAGGAATGCTCATCCACTAAATTTCCCTCACAAGGGCGAGTCCACTTAAACATAAGGCACAGATATTTTAATACTTTATTACACTTTTGTTAAGTATATCTTGATCAAAAGTTTAAGTATAAGCTTAATATACTTAGACTTTTCGATATACTTTTCAGTATAAGCCACGTATACTTATGTATAACTTTATTAAGTATATCTCTGATAAGTAAATAAAAAGTAAACTGAAAGCATACTCTCTTATTTTTAGTTGAAAGGAAGTATATTAGAAGCACACTTGAATAAACTTTTTTTGGAAGGGCTTGCAAGCTTCCTCCTTTCTCCTCTAAACTTAACAATGATCATTATGACCAAACAGTTAATTTTTTTGTTTCACCAGACCACAGGATATGTCTCCAAAAATTACGATCTTTGTCCCCATGTGCAGCTGCAAACTATAATCTGGCTTTTTATGGTGGTTTTGGAGCAGTGACTTTCTCCTCACTGAGTGGCCTTTCAGCTCATGTTGGTACAGAACTGGTCTTACTGTGGATAATGATACTCTCTTACCGCTTTCAGCCAGCATCCTTACAAGGTCTTTCGCTGTTGTTCTGGGGTTCATTTGCACATTTCGCTCCAAAGCACGTTCATCTCTGGGACACGGAAGCCGTCGCCTTCTTGAGCGGTATGATGGCTGTGTGCTCCCATGGTGTTTATACTTGCATATTATTGTCTGAACAGATGAATGTGGTATCTTCAGGCATCTGGAAATTGTACCCAAAGATGAACCAGACTTGTGAAGAGCCACAATTCTTTTCCGGATGTCTTAGTTGATTTCTTTTAATTTTCCCAGGATGTCATGCAAAGAGGCCCTTGTGCTTGAAGGTGTGCCTTGAAATACATCCACCGGTGCAGGTGTGCCTCCAGTTAACTCAAATGATGTCAATGAGCCTATCAGAAGCTTCTAATGCCAAAAAAATCATCATGTGGAACGCTCCAAGCTGTTTAACATCACAGTCATCTTAGTGTATGTAAACTTCTGACTTTGATGAACTTCATTAAACATTCTCTGGAAAATTCTCGCTCTGATTATTCTGACATTGTACAAATTAAAAGGAAAAAATGGGAGGAGCCTAATTGACCTAAAACGGGAAAAGTTTCCTCAATTTTACTGTCAGATATGGAGAAAAAAAAAATACATTTGAGTCTTTGTCTAAACTGTATGTAAACTTCTGGTTGCAATGGTATCTGCATGTTTGGCTCTACCAATCTTTGAATCTTTAAACTTATGATTGACTACTGTATGTTTGACTGATTTAAATCCTCTGACCATGCTGTAAACTTCCATGGTATTGAATTATACTGAATTATGGAATGCTGGTGCTATGAGCAAACAACATTATGACAAAAGATGGTTACTATAAATGGACTAACACAGTTAAACCACTTGGTATTCAAAGATAGAAAAACATCAATATAAGGTTTTGGGGGCTCCGCATCAGATTATTTGCCGTTAACAAATGTCTTGAGGCAGATTATTTTGAATTTTTCGGGAGCCAACACAACAGCACCACTGATGGTCGTAAGTAAAATGAATGTCAGTCCTGCGCACTGTGGCGCGTGCACCAAAAGGTGCACCTCGGGCTGTGCGTACGCTGAGTGAGCTCCAACATGCGAGCTGTGAACAAGGCACACCTGTTCTCGATTAATGAACTAAGTGTTGGGCTATTTAAGGACTGCGCTGATGCAAGGACGATGCGAAGTATTACGCCACATTCAGTGCACATTACCAAGCCCTATTTCCCGTGTTTGTGGTTTTCCTGGTTTCTCGACTCCTGTTCCTGTTTCTAGTTCTCGTTTTGCCTCCAACATCCTGTTTGCGCCTCGACCAACCCTTTGCCTGTTTTCTTGTTTATGACCATGCCTGCCGATTGGAACTGTTTTGCTTTTGTGTGGGTTTCATGCACTTTATGTATAGATTGCGCTTTATTCAAATAAACACTTCTGCACTTACGTCCACCTCTCTCGCGCACTTGACAGAATACTTCGCCCAAAATGGATGTAGCAGAAGTGTTTCTATATGTGATCCCACACTGCTTCCTGGTTTCTCTGCCCCTGCCACTCACCTCGTGTTTTTGTCTGAAGACTGACTGGAGTCCCCGGGCAGTCTACTATGGGATATATCACCCTATGGGATTCAAGTTGCAGTGTGACCTCTTCTACGAGAACCTCCAAGAGCCCTCTACCGAGCCTGAGCCCAGTCCAGCGTCATCTCCAGAGCTCGAGCCAGAGTCCACGCCGTCTCCAGAGCCAGAACTTGAGTCCAGTCCAAAGTTATCTCCAGACCTCGAGCCAGAGCCCACGCCATCTCCAGAGCCTGAGCCCAGTTCAGAGCCATCTCCAGAGTGAGTCCAGTCCAGAGTCTTCGTCGTCTCCAGAGCTCAAGTCCAGTCCAGAGTCCTTGTTGTCTCCAGAGCTCGAGTCCAGTCCAGAGTCCTCATCATCTCCAGAGCCTGAGCTCAGTCCAGAGCTATCTCCAGAGCCTGAGCCCAGTCCAGAGCCATCTCCAGAGCTCGAGTACAGTCCAGAGTCATCTTCAGAGCCTGAGTCCAGTCCAGAGTCCACGTCAAGTCTTGTGATCAAGCCTATTCCTAGCCAAGAACCTAAGTCGTGTCCAGAGCCTGAGCCCAAACCCCCACCAGGACCCCGTATGATGGATTTTTCACTCACAGAGGGAGCTCTTTGAGAGGGGGTTCTGTCAGTCCTGCACACTGTGGCGCGTGCACCAAAAGGTGCACCTCGGGCTGCGTGTGCTCAAGTGAGCTCCAGCACGTGAGCTGTGAACATGGTGCACCTGTTCTCGATTAGTGAACTAAGTGTTGGGCTATTTAAGGACTGTGCTGATGCAAGGACGATGCGAAGTATTACACCACATTCAGTGCGCGTTCCAGAGCCTTGTTTCCCGTGTTTGTGGTTTTCCTGGTTTCTCGACTCCTGTTCCTGTTTCTCGTTCTCATTCTCATTTTGCCTCCGACATCCTGTTTGCGCCTCGTCCACCCCTTTGCCTGTCTTCTTGTTTATGACCATGCCTGCCGATTTGGACTGTTTGCTTTTGTGGGCGTTTCATGCACTTTATGTATAGATCACGCTTTATTCAAATAAACACTTCTGCACTTATGTCCACCTCTCTCGCGCACTTGACAATGAAGAAGCCAGGCTGGGGCTGATTTCTTTCTAGCCCAGACTGTAGTTTCATGCAGTTTATCAGTAACAGTTATGTAACTAAGCCCATATTGTCCATTCAGCTGGACAAAAGGACAGCTGACAAACTCATAAGTTTGGGTGGTTTGAGTGAAAGGGTTGATTGATCCCAGTAGAGGATTATGGACCTGAAATAATTTTCACAAAACACTTATTTTTTTCCCCCATCACAAGATCACAAGAAAAAAGCTCTGATGGAAAGTCACACACACACACACACACATACAAATAATATCAAAACATAGAAAAGAAAGCATTCAGCATTTTGAGTAAACAATTTTCCAAAATCACCAGCAATGTAGTGATACTCTACCCACCACTAGGTGGCACACATTTCTAATACAAGATTAAAAAAAAAAAAATTACAAAGCACCAGTTGGCAGGCTTACATTCCAGGCCCCAAGCTGTGGATGGTTAGCTGATTGAATACGTTTAAATGTTCCCTTGTGAATAGAAGAACAAGAGGTGAGCTCACAAAAGGGTCCCACGAGACAGCCAACGGTTCACCCGGCTTTTTACTTTTCAAGCTTACTTTGTTAAGCATGTTGGGCAGCCAAGAGGATGGCCTAGCAAAAACCTCAAAGCATGACTGAAATCAGACAAAAGGCCTGCATAGGAAAGTTGACTGGCTAATCTAGTGGTATTTCTAAACCGTTACTCACTAAAGAGGCTTTGTCATGTCCGTGTAGAATGAAAATGGTGCCTAAGATTAATTTGTAGTTTATTCTTAAAACTGAAAGACCAAAAATTACAATCAATACTCATAAATCATAATGAGAATCTGTTGGGAGACCTGGGGAGGGGTGTGGGGGGTTAATATACCCTGCTCTCGTAAGGCAGCCAAAGTCTATTAAACGTTGAAGAGCATAGTCTCTAATCCACTGATCCGTCTGCCGGGCCAAGTGGCAAATCAACTTTACCCACGGCAATTCAAATCTTCCCTTCTGGTCCAGTGCACAAGCTTTCATTAATTAAAATCCAAATCCAGGGTGTAATGAGAGTGCGTCGAGACAAATACAGAGAGAAAAGAAAGCTCAAAACTCCATCTTGGTTTATAAGGGATTATAGAGCACACATTATTAAGGTCAAATTCTGGATTTATTAAGACTATAAGAGCACAGTAAAAATGTCATGGCATGAATAGGAAAGCAGTCCAGATAGCTCACTTCATCCTGAATTACGTCCAACTTTCAGTCCTTCCTGTTCACAACATCCAAGACTTATTTTCTTAATATGACCCTGCTTCACGAAGACAAGGACAATGCTGTATTTGATAATCGACCAGATATTTTAGTGTAGATCAGGGAAGAGATATCATTATGGCCTGGGATTTTGTTTGCAGCCTAAATATAGGGATAGTGAAGATAGTTTTTCTAACCCTCATGAAAGTGGGACGCGTCTGCTGAAGTGCATGTCTGGCCACCTTTTGAATTTCCTTTCCTGCTTGTGTCAGTTGCAGAGCGGGTGAGTGTGTGTGCATGTGCGTGTTGTTAAACTGTTGCCATGAATGCGACTGTTATAATTATGCATGCACACGCAGTCTACAGGCCCATAAATGCATCCAGACAGGGGAAATGGGGCGAACAATAGGGGCCACAGTCGGGAGCTGAGTCACCCAGTTCAATTAATCTACAAAAGAAAGTGCGTGTGTGTGAGTGAGAGAGAGAGAGGAGGAAGGTTACATATATAACTAGAAGACCACCCAAGTGTTTTCCTTCAGAACTAGTTGATAATTACCACACGTTTGTTTCCTTTCTATGTAACATTAGCAAAAAGCCATCACTTTCTGAACAGTGAACTAGTATAGGTAGCCTTTAAAATGTCCTCACGACATCAGACTCATTATCTGACCATTCTTGTCAATCCAAGTGACCCAGAAGGCCTGGTAAACCCATCACCTTGCTTTCTACCTGTTTAGTGTCTTGCAAAAGTATTCATCCCCCTTGGTGTTTGACCTGTTTTGTCGCATTACAGGCTGGAATTAAAATTGATTTTTTTTTTTTTTTTTGGGGGGGGGGGGGGGGTTAGCAGCATTTGATTTACACAACATGCCTACCACTTTAAAGGTGCAAATTGTTGTTTTATTGTGACACAAACAATAATTAAGATGAAAAAAAAACAGAAGTCTGGACCGTGCATACCGTAGGTATTTATTCATCCCCCAAAGCCAATACTTTGTAGAGCCACCTTTTGCTGCAATTACAGCTGCAAGTCTCTTGGGGTATGTCTCTATTAGCTTAGCACATCTAGCCACTGGGATTTTTGCCCATTCCTCGAAGCAAAACTGCTCCAACTCCTTCAAATTAGATGGGCTGTGTTGGTGTAAAGCAATCTTCAAGTTATGCCACAGATTCTCAACTGGATTGAGGTCTGGGCTTTGACTAGGCCATTTCAAGACATTCAAATGTTTCCCTTTAAACCACTCCAGTGTAGCTTTAGCAGTATGTTTAAGGTCATTGTCCTGCTGGAACGTGAACCTTCATCCCAATCTCAAACCTCTGGCCGATTCAAACAGGAGTTCCTCCAGAATTGCCCTGTATTTAGTGCCATCCATCTTTCCTTCAGTCCTGACCAGCTTTCCTGTCCCTGCAGATGAAAAATATCCCCACAGCATGATGCTGCCACCACGATGCTGCCACCACCATGCTTCACTGTAGGGATGGTGTTCTCAGGGTGTTGCATTTGTGCCACACATGGCGTTTCCCATGATGGCCAAAAAGATCAATTTTAGTCTCATTTGACCAGAGAATCTTCTTTTATGTGTTTGGGGAGTCTTCCACATGCTGTACTTCTCCATAACTTTGTCTCTGATCTGTTTGGAGGCTCCTTGGTTTTCATCTTGCTTGCTTAGTAGTGTTGCAGAGTCAGGGTCCTTCCAGAACAGGTTGATTTATACAGACATCATGTGACAGATCATGTGACACTTTAATTGCACACAGGTGGATCTTAATCAACGAATTATGTGTCTTATGAAGTGAATTGGTTGGACCAGTGCTTATTTAGGGGTTTCATACGAAAGGGGGTGAATACCTATGCACACTCCAGATTTCTGTTTTTTATCTCAATTACTGTTTGTGTCACAATAAAACAACAATTTTCACCTTTAAAGTGGTAAATCAAATGTTGTTTTTCGGTAAATTAAATGTTGTGTAAATCAAATGGTGCTAACCCCCCAACAATCTATTTTAATTCCAGCTTGTAATGTGACAAAACAGGACAAACACCAAGGGGGATGTACATTCTGCAGTAGAAATTCCTTTCCTAACAAGTCGATTTTGTGTATCAAAGTCATCATAAGGTTCATAACAAGTTCTGATAGTGCACATCACCAGACAAACAGCACTGATTAAGAGTGTTGATACTGTACTTTATTGAGGGTGAGAATCACTCAAGTGCTGTTACTCACCATGGAGCATAGGGCGTAACCCCATGCCATGGCTTCACAAGTGTCCATACGTGACACTTCTTAGTGCCAACAAAGAGGGAGGCATAAATGACACGTGCTGTATTCAGATATGCCTGAGCAAGCGTTTACTTTGCTTGATGGGATAATGTGTGTTTAGACAGCAGGGCCACTTTAAGCTCATAAACAGCTGGTTATTGACCTGCCAGCTGGAAATCACTTAGTGCTTGAGAGCCTTCACTGGGGACAGGGCTGGCCTGAGCACATTTCCCATTTGCAAGAGCAGAGAGATTGATAGGTTTATTAATATTTTCAGCGTTCCAGCATATTTGTCCTGTATGGACTGATAATGTGTACAATTTGCTGACTCATCAGGACATAGTGATGGACAGTAAAAAGACTATATTCAGTAGCCATGTTATATTCATTCTGTCTTCCATTTCTTCACGTTATTCTTTTTTTTTCCCCAATATCTCACTGTGGGGCTATTTTATGTGTGAAGGTTAAACATGTTCTGTATCCTTCAGCCTTATAACCCAAAGAAGCTCATTTGCATGTATAGTGTCTTTCAAAAGTATTCATCCCCCTTGGTGTTTGTCCTGTTTTGTCGCATTACAAGCTGGAATTAAAATGGATTTTTGGGCGGTTAGCACCGTTTGATTTACACAACATGCCCACCACTTTAAAGGTGCAAGTTGTTGTTTTATTGTAACACAAACAATAGTTAAGATGGGAAAAAAAACAGAAATTTGGAGTGTCCATAAGTATTCCTCCCCCCAAAAAAAGTCAAAACTTTGTAGAGCCACCTTTTGCTGCAATTACAGCTGCAAGTTTCTTGGGGTATGTCTCTATTAGCTTAGCACATCTAGCCACTGGGAATTTTTGCCCATTCCTCAAGGCAAAACTGCTCCAACTCCTTCAAGTTAGATAGGTTGCGTGGGTGTACAGCAATCTTCAATTATGCCACAGATTCTCAATTGGATTGAGGTCTGGGCTTTGACTAGGTCAAGACATTTAAATGCTTCCCTTTAAACCACTCCAGTGTAGCTTTAGCAGTATGTTTAGGGTCATTGTCCTGCTGGAACGTGAACCTTCGTCCCAGTTTCAAACCTCTGGCCGACTCAAACAGGTTTTCCTCCAGAATTGCCCTGTCTTTAGTGCCATCCATCTTTCCTTCAGTCCTGACAAGCTTTCCTGTCCCTGCAGGTGAAAAACATCCCAACAGCATGATGCTGCCACCACCATGCTTCACTGTAGGAATGGTGTTCTCAGGGTGTTGGGTTTGCGCCACACATGGAATTTCTCATTATAGCCAAAAAGATCAATTTTTGTCTCATTTGACCAGAGAATCTTCTTCCATGTGTTTGGGGAGTCTGCCACATGCTGCTGGGCAAACTCCAAATGTGTTTTCTTAAGCAATTACTTTTTTTCAGGTCACTCTTCCATGAAGCCCTGCTCTGTGGAGTGTATGGCTTAAAGTGGTCCTATGGACAGATACTCCCATCTCCGCTGTGGATCTTTGCAGCTCCTTCAGTGTTATTTTTGGTGTCTTTGTTGCATCTCTGATTAATGCCCTCCTTGCCTGCCTGGTCTGTAGGTTTTGGTGGGTGGCCTTCTCTTGTCAGGTTTGTAATGGTGACATAATCTTTCCATTTTGCTATAATGGATTTAATGGTGCTCCGTGGGATATTTAGAGTTTGGGATATATTTTTTTTATAACCCCACCCTGATCTGTATTTCTCCATAACTTTGTCTCTGACCTGTTTGGAGGCTCCTTGATTTTCATGCTGCTTGCTTCGTAGTGTTGCAGAGCCAGGGTCCTTCCAGAACAGGTTGAGTTATACAGACATCATGTGACAGATCATGTGACACTTTGATTGCACACAAATATTTGACTTATGAAGTGAATTGGTTGGACTAGCGCTTATTCAGGGATTTCATATGAAAGGGGGTGAATACCTATGCACACTCCAGATTTCTTTTTTTTTCATCTTAATTATTGTTTGTGCCACAATTAAAAGTGAAAATAATCACCTTTAAAGTTGTAGGCATGTTGTGTAAATCAAATGATTCTGAGCCCCACACACACACTCCATTTTAATTCCAGATTGTAATACAACAACACAGGACAAACACCAAGGGGGATGAATACTTTTGCAAGGCACTGTATACTTGCACTTGTTTTTGTTGAAACTCAAGAACCATTTTTCACCCAGAAATAAAAACTTACACGTAGAAACAAAGGCCCTGTCCACACGGCAACGGATTCAGGTGAATCTGATAAAATTGTTTATCATTTCGGCCTGGCGTCCACATGGCACCGGTGTTTTGGGTGCCCCAAAACAATATTTTTTGAGAACGGTTTCCAGAGTGGAAAAATCTGGCAACGGCGCCGTTGCGAAGTCGTCTGGATGAGTAGAACGGATTTGTTTACGATGACGTCACAACCACATGACTAGAACAAGCAGCACTCTCGTGCGCATCATTCGTAACAACAACAGCAACAATAGTGGACCCCAGAGTAGTAGTAGTTCAGTGCCGGGTAGAAGAAGGGGTTTATGCGCATGCATCCTACTTCTTCTATTGTTCTGGTGTCTCCGATGGGACCGTCTTACAGCGCACGTAGAGGTGTGGCATGTGTATTGCATCGTTTTCAGCAAGCGTTGCGTTGCCATATGGACCTGATATTTTACTGATCCGTTGCCCATGTGGACGCGATATTTTTTTTACCCGCTAAAAAAAAAAATCTCGTTGCCGTTGTCGTGTGGATGTAGCCAAAATCTCTTGCCATTTCCAACAATCACATTGCTACAGCTTCATTGCACCATAAATTACAAGCAAGCATTGCAGTTTTAAAATACATAAATGTCCTACATTGTGTACAAAACACACTCCTTACACTTGATATTATCCTTCCATTTTTTATTCAAAATAGAGTCATCAAATTGCTCAGTCAGACAATTTTGCAGTGGAAGATTGAAAAGGATTGAAAAAGATCACGCATCGTTCACATGGTCAGAGGCAGAGGCTGCAAATTTACAGCAGTTATTTCTGAGATGAACATTCAAAGAGAGACTAGTATTAAAAAAACAATAATGCATCTTATGATTTCCTCCACTTCACTATCTTCTATTGTTGGGTAGAACATCAGTTTTTCAAGAAGAAAGAGGACTGAGTACATTAAAGAAGAATGGCATTTTGGGCATTTTCCACTGAGAAAGAAGAGAATGAGTTGTGATCAAGGGCCTGATATGTGTGTGGAGGAGAGGGAGTTCCAGCCCAATGTTAATAAAACACAAATTAGCCCTCTACTTCCTTCTCTGTCCGTCTGCCTAGAATTAATGTTGTAATTCAATAGCACCACGATTAATATTTTATCCGTAATCATATTTGAGATTTGCACACCTCGTTTCTACAGACAAATTTAGATTTCTTCATGTAAAACTAATAAAAGTAGAAACTGGAGAGGAGGTTGTCATGTGGAAATCAGGATACAGATTCTAGATTAGTAGCTTCTAATCCAATCTTGTTTTAATACTACAAACTATCTTGAACTGTGATCGAAAGGTCATTTGTCCCCAGGCCAATGGGATTAAGGATATCCAACTTGTGTGACAAGATCTTTTCACATCAGCTAGGCTTTTAAATTAATAGACTGTTTTGCTAACTAACTGGCTCTGGAATTGTTTATATTTCTTTTTTCCCCTGGCTGCTTCTCATTCAGCTCATAAGGAGCTCCTCACAACCATCATTTGAGACCACTTCCCTCCTTTAAATGAAAATCTGACCACTGAATGAAGCAGGGATTGCACAGAGTGGTGTAACTGTATAAGGAGCTCAAGGCAAAAGAATGTGGCAGAAATAGAGTTAATGAGATGTCCAGTGCTAGAGAAGCTTTACTGAATGTAATAGTCAAAGTTTGGAAAGAACATATTCACATTAATGGGGATTATCTACAGTAAGACAGCAGATACATTCACAGAAGTGCATGGTGGCTCCAAAGCACTCGGTTTCCCCAACCTCCAACTGACCATCCATCCATCCATCCATCCATCCATCCATCATCTATACCAGGTTGCAGGGAAGCTGGAGCCAATCCCAGCCGACTTCAGGCGAGAAGTGGGGTTCACCCTGGATGGTTGCCAATCTATCGCAGGGCTATATGCAATTTAGTGTAGCCAGTTGACCTCATCCACATGTCTTTGGACTGTGGGACGAAACCAGCGCTCCTGGAAGAAACCCAAACTCCACCATTTCCCGACAAATTTTGTTTACATGCTGCTCCTAGGCAGGTACATTGTAATATATTCATATGATGCATTCATATGCTGTTATTTATAATTATTCTATGCACATTCACTAGATATATGTGTGCGTTCACTGCTTCAGATGGGTTAAATGCAGAGAGGAATTTCACAAGCGTGTGATGAATAAAGTTCTTCTTCTTCTCTTCTTCTTCTTTTTCTTGAGCAATTACGTGCTTTGATTGGCTACTCTACTACTACTACTACTACTACTACTAATAATAATAATAATAATAATAATAATACATCTGTTTTGTATAGCGCTTTTCATGGTACTCAAAGACGCTTTACAGGAGGTTCAAACACACACACACAAACACACACACAGACACAGACAACAGATAACAATAATAGACAAAGAAAGAAAAAATAAAAATAAAAATATAATAATAAATAAATAAATAAATAAAAATAAAAAGTCCACCAAGTAGGGGTCAGGATGTAATTCCCGTGGTGTAGCAGCCACAGTCCCACCAAAAGGCGCATGAAAACAGGTCCCACATCTCCAGCACCGCTGCCAGCAACATCGCTCGGACACCACGCCATGAATCCACAATGCGAGCAGAGAAGCTCCACCACGCAGAGCGCCTGCACAGCCGCCGCGACACCACCGAGCAACATCGCTCGGAACATCATGCCAAGCATTAAAGCACAGAGCGCTGGACAACCACGATGTAAAATGAGCAACGAGCTCACTGCAGTCCACAGCTGGGAGCGCAGGCATCGCTCACGGCGAACCAAGGCCTGGAGGGAACCAATGCTCAAAACTGGGTCCGGAGCTACACCACAACTGGCGGACAAAACACTCAAACAAACATCAAACCACACAAACACAGAAAAAAAAGAAAAATAAAATAAAACAAAAAAAGCTCCGGTGAGAAGCGGCAGCCAGAACGCGCACGACGTACTCTCAACCGGAAACCGGAAACATAGGATATTAGCTCATATACCATGAGTAGAGAAAAACATAATGGTGGAGCATATTGCTGAACCAACCGAGGATGAAATAAAAACTCTACTTGAAAACGAAACCCCAAAAAATACAAAAACAAAAGCAGCAAAATATGGAGTTAAAGTATTTGATGGTTACTTACTTACTGCCCATTATGCCTCCTAACATTTAGGGCAGCAATGAAGGATCTTCACTCCTGGGCCATCTTTTGGACATTTCCCCAGGTCAGATTCATGGTTCTCATCTCCTCCTCCACAGTTCGACGCCAGGTGGTTTTGTGGCTTCCTCTTTTTCTTCTACCTTCTGGTGTCCAATGCAGGGCTACTCTAGGGATGCTGTTTGGCTCTCTTCTCATGGCATGCCCTTTCCAGTTCCAGCGCCAGCTCATTATGATGTTCTCCATGCTCTCGATCTGGCATATATTGAGTAGTTCTTGATTCAGTATGGTTTTAGGCCAAAAAATCCTGCATATTTTCCTCAGATTTTTTGTGTGGAGGACTGACAGTTGGTTGATGTCACTGGCAGTCATCCTCTAGCATTCTCATCCGTTTAGAAGAGTGGACAGGATACAGCTCTGATACAGCTTAATTTTGGTCTTGGTGCTGTACTATTGAGACCTCCATTCACTGTTGAGCATTTTGAAAGCATTCCTAGCCTTGTTGATTTGATTCTTGATGTCATTATGTGCACCACCATCATGTCTAACTGTGCTCCCAAGATACGCAAGTGAATTCCTCTGTTGTTGTCAGATCAATTCCATTCACTTGGATTGGTAAGGGGTTTGGGATGTTAAGTGTCATAACTTCTGTTTTACTTTGGTTTGCTGTGAGGCCAATCTGTAATGCGGAAATGATTTTGTCGGATGTTTTGTATAAAGTTTTTATTTATCAAATTTGCAAAAAATAAAAACGCTCTGTTTCTCAAAATCTAGTGAATGTGGCTAGAATAAAACAGTTATTCCACTCAATCTCAATGTACATGGCTTATAGCCAACTGGGTGCTACACACTTCATCGGCTATCAGCTCATGTACAGCTCAATTTCATGGAATAACTGTTAAATGCACAATCTGTACAGTTATGCTCTGCTCTAGGAAGATTATAATATGTGTTGGTTGGTTGTTTGGTTGGTTGTTTGGTTGGTTGGTTACTTGATTGACCTGGCTTTTATAGAATCCCTATAAATATAAAAAAAAGCTAACAATATCATCCTCAGCTTGTTAACCAATGCCAAAGCAGAGTAACAAAATCAGGGCTTTGAACCGGTTCAAGGAACGAAAACGAAAACCGGGAACTTTTTCTATTTCACATGGAACAGAAACGAAACCAGAAACTGTATTATTTTTTATGTTCCGGAACAGAAACGCTTATTAAAAATAATGGTAACCGGTTAATACCGGTTTTTATTTCGTTCCTCAAAGTTTCCGTAGCCTACAAATAAAAAAAGTCATTCTTCTCCTGCGCAAGTTTCTATGACCCGCTGGGGTTCACTTCCTGTGTGATGTTCGCTGACTGAATGGAGAGAGCGGGAGGGTGGACTACTATCACGTCTCCACATCTTAAATAAGAGGTAAATATTGCAGTCTATCGTTATTCAAAAACGTCAATTTCAAACACGATATCAATATATTTGTCCACGTTAATGAGAGGCTCGCGAACATTAAATGACGTTAACCTCTGTTAGCCTATCAATGCATAGGGCCTGACTAGCCTTTGGTAACACACTAAATGAATTATCTTTCATTTTTGGCACTTTTTCTGTTTGTGTAGATGGGAAGACATACTGAGAATCCAAATCGCCAACATTTGAAATAATAATTGTTTTGAATTATTTCTTGTCTTATTTAATGAAGGTTGTAATAGAATTAGCCTACATTTGGCTTAAGCTGGATGAGACAGAGACATAATTTTAGAGCCATTTGTTAAACAGCTGACAGGGAGCGTAATTAACCGTTCCGGGAACGAAATTTTTTTGTTCTAACCGGTTCGGGAACGTCTATTTAATGGTGGAACCCAAAACCGGAAACGTTAAAATTCCGTTTCTGTTCGGAACGAACCAATAGGAAAAAAATTCTGGTTCAAAGCCCTGCACAAAACACAATGAGACTGTGTGCATATCTAACATAATATTACACCATGGACAAATCTTGCTATGTATCGGTTTACCTGTTCAATCTAACCACAGAAACATGAAAACATTCCAAAACAGAATAGGATATGTAGCCAGCATAAGACTCCTTCATTGTGAAAAAATGCAAGATGCTAAAATTGTATCGGGAGAGAAAGAGGAAGAAATAGATAAATAAGTGGTGATTGTGTGAAATATTGTGATAAATGACCTACAGAAAAACACCATCTATGATGTAGACAAAATATAGAAAGCAGAGGTGATCAGGAGTCAAAGAAATAACCTGGCCAAAGAACAAAAAAAAGAGCTAACACACGGTTTAAGGTCCATGGAGAAAGTAATGACTAAATGTAACACTAGTTTAATTGTCACCTTTTTCACGTGATAGTTATTTATTGACCCTGTCAGTTTGCCCTGATGAGCTACAATAATCTCATCTCATCTCATTATCTCTAGCCGCTTTATCCTTCTACAGGGTCGCAGGCAAGCTGGAGCCTATCCCAGCTGACTACGGGCGAAAGGCGGGGTACACCCTGGACAAGTCGCCAGGTCATCACAGGGCTGACACATAGACACAGACAACCATTCACACTCACATTCACACCTACGGTCAATTTAGAGTCACCAGTTAACCTAACCTGCATGTCTTTGGACTGTGGGGGAAACCGGAGCACCCGGAGGAAACCCAGGCGGACACGGGGAGAACATGCAAACTCCACACAGAAAGGCCCTCGCCAGCCACGGGGCTCGAACCCGGGCCTTTTTGCTGTGAGGCGACAGCGCTAACCACTACCCCACCGTGCCACCCTCTCCATAACATTTTCTTTTAAATTGTAGCAATATTATTAAAATAACTCAAACTATTATTTAGAAACCCTATCAGATTATTTTTCTCTGCTAAGAACCAAAGCATTAGATGAAAATGAGCAATTTAATGATGGATGTAAGCTCCACCCACTCGGTACAATCACACCAATCTTGATACATGTCAAATTACGTGTCATTATGATGCAAGTGTCAGTTCCAGTTCAATTCAATTCCTTTATTGTCAGTGCACAATGTACAAAAATTATTCCTTTATAAATCTTCCAGTAACTTGAGTGAAAACACACTAAAGCAGTGTTTCTCAACCACTGGTGCCCCTTTTCCACCAAGGCTGGTTCGGGGCCAGTGCTTAGTTTGGAACCGGGTTTTCTGTTTCCACTGACAAAGAACTGGCTCTGGGGCCAGAAAAAAACCGGTTCCAGGCTAGCAATAACTCTTTGCTGGGCCAGAGGAAAGAACCGCTTATGTCAGCAGTGGGGGGAGTTGTTAAGACCAACAACAATCGCAAGACCATGAAAGGTCGCCATTTTTAAGCGACGAGAAGCAGCAGCTGTACAAACGCAAAGTCATCCATTATTATTGTTGTTGTTGCTGCTTCTTCTTCTTCTTCTCCATGTTGTTTTTGCTTCGATGTTCGCGCCAAGGTTTATGCAAACGCAGCGACGTAACTGACGTATACAGCGACGTAATGACGTGGCTTCCCTAAGCACCCCGAGCTATAGAAAAGCAAACTGGTTCTCAGCTGCCTCGCAAGTTGAACGAGTTGTGAACCAGCACCAGCACTGGCCCCGAACCAGCCCTGGAACTGATTTGGTGGAAAAGGGGTATGGGTCTCAACCACTAATAGGCCATGAAATTTTTTTCAAGTTTGAAATCAAATACTAAATAGTTCAGGATGTCATAGGGTCCCAAATCCAGTAACTGGTCTGCTGTATACTTTTCAAGTGGAATAAATACATTTGTGTGTAAATTAAGAAGAACAAGCCTTTACTTTTGTCACATTTAACCCGTGCTCATGCACACACACACACACACACACACACACACACACACACACACACACACACACACACACAGCGGCAGGCTGAATAAATAAATCTGTTTGTGGGTAAATTATATGGATCTGTGATGCCTGATGGAAGAGGAGAGCAGGGAGGATTGAGAATCAAGTGACTGTGGTTTGTTTACACCCGATACTAAAACTTGCAGCATCCTAGCAACCTTCTCAAAGATGAGTACAAAAAGCCCACAAACTCCTCCTTACCAAAAACGATACAGGATTTATCTTGTAGTGTCCTGATCCCCAGATCTTTAATCCAGCCACATATAAAAAGTTGTACTCCTCCATGCTCTTCCAGGTTTTCAACTGTGTGTCCGTGTAGAATGATGTCTGCAGCACCAGGTAGTTTGAGATGTCGGGGAACTCAATGGATGGTTCATTTTCCAACTCGTAGTGAACTAATTAATAGCGTTATTTAAACATGATAAGCTGATCAGCAGAGCTGGTGGGGTCGTGCATGTACAGATACAAATAATTACAAATGCAGGAGAGTACAAATTTACTCAATCTTTAAAAAAAACCTTAAAATCTTTTATCTGTTAATTATTTTCACATTAAGTCACTCTTGTAGTCAAGTCACTAAATCTTGAGTCCGAGTGTTCAAGTCCGAGTGAACTCCAAGTCATTAAAAAATTTTGAGTCAAGTCCGAGTCGAGTCCACTATTGATCTGAGTCAAGTCCGAGAACAAGACTCCAACCGCACCATGTGACGGTGGCTGTTTTAGCTCCATAACATTAGTTTGTTCCTGAACAGGTGAATGTGCTTCTCTTTGTCAGGGAGTGTGAAGTATTCTGTCAGAGATGGTTGGGAGACGGATGTAAGTGCAGAAGGTGTGTTTATTAATACAAGTGAAGACAGTAAACAATCCAGAACGGCAGGCAAAATCATAAAACAGTGAAACAGGCAATAGGTCGAGTGAGGCACAAACAGGCTATCGTAGACTCGGCAGAATCAAACACAAGATACAGGAAATCAGGGATCAGGAAACCAAACAAGGAAATAAGGCTCGGTAATGTATCAGCAACGCAACTCAATACTTCGCAAAGTAAGTGTGTTTCCACAGTTTTTACAACTATATCAGTGTGCTGATTGCGTCTTAATCATGTGCAGGTGTGAGTTGTTTACAGTGTGCACGCGAGAGTCCGCTTGGCGCGCTGTCCGGAGCACGCTTGAGAGTGATGCACGTGCCAAGGCGTGCAGGTGTGATGCTCTTGCACGAAATTCATATAAAAATTAATGGAGATATAAATATCTTCTCATCTCCTCTAGCCGCTTTATCCTGTTCTACAGAGTCGCAGGCAAGCTGGAGCCTATCCCAGCTGACTACGGGTGAAAGGCGGGGTACACCCTGGACAAGTCACCAAGTCATCACAGGGCTGACACATAGACAACCATTCACACTCACGGTCAATTTAGAGTCACCAGCTAACCTAACCTGCATGTCTTTGGACTGTGGAGGAAACCGGAGCACCTGGAGGAAACCCACGCGGACAACATGCAAACTCCGCACAGAAAGGCCCTCGCCGGCCACGGGGCTCGAACCCGGACCTTCTTGCTGTGAGGCGACACCGCTAACCACTACACCACCGTGCCACCGGTACATCCATGCAGTTTTAAATGTAATACCTACAATTAAAAACAGTTTGTTTTTATTGTGTTTATTTAATTCCTGGGCTCCCATCTGTAACAGGGATTGATGTTGCATCCCATTAATACATCTTACAATAGGTTATTAGATTCTAATAGAACAGATGAGGCAAAATAATTGGGGATCTTTTTTAATGGGCCCCGACTCGTTACAAGGCTGACTAGATGGGCTTTAAAGCAGAAAGGGATGAGAACCCCTGCACTAAAGCACACTGTAGTTTTAAAACCATTGTTCTTCCTCATTAATAGCAAAATACTCTGAATTTTACATTTTTATACTTATCCAAAATTAAAAGGCTATTAGAGGAGGTTCGAGAATGAAAAACGGCATCACATAACTCATTTTATTATAGTCACAATGCGTGGTAATGTTCTTGATGAACCAATTAAGAAATGATATTCCAACAACTTTTTCAGTCAGGTTCTTTGTCTTGAGAGGGTATTCACAGTGGAAATAAATATTTCAATTCGAACAACATCAGAAGGCTAGATTTTAGGTTTTAATAAGTATGCAAATGTATGAATGTTTAATTACAAGAAGCCTCATTTTGGCAAAAAAAAAACAACTAACAAAAAACAAACAAATGTTAATTTATTAAAAAAAAAAACAAGCTTGTAAGAATACCAAATCTGATTGTGATATTTAGTTTTTAAAATGATTAATAGATTATTAAAACTTGTCGTGTCTTGCCTTAAACACAAAAGCTGTAGATGTTTGACCACACAAAGCATATGACTGAACGGAGACTTCTCTTGATTGAGAAAACGAGGCTTGTTTGCAGACAGCTCTCATATCTATATGGGAGTGATATATAATATCTATAAGAATAACTCTACTGCACAGTCATTTGTGAAGGTGACCAGACAAAAGACAGTCGAGAATAATTCAGCCAATTCCACCATGGTTGATAAAATCACAGCAGACCCTCTAATTGCTTCTCTAAACTCGATGATTATTATTTGAGCAGTGAGCATTGTGTGTGTGTGTCTGAAACTTTTTTTCTTTTCTTTTCTTTTCGTAATTAGTGACTGCAGCACACAAAATTACCCCGTTCAGTATTACATACGTACGTCGGTGTGTGTATGTGTGTGCGTTGTATATAAAGCTCAGATGTGTTAGGATATAAAATCATACGTGTGCATGTGTTTGCTATTGTGCATGTTTGTATGTCTTAATGACTCCCAGGTGCAGTCACGTCTAATAAAACTCATTCCCTGACAATATTCATTCCCTTCCCAAACATAAGAGGGAAAAGGTTGCTGGAAGATAATGAGGCATGTGGGCTGTTGCTATTTTTTATGTTTGGTGAGAAGTGCTGGTAGGATGGTGCTGCTGACATCACTCTTTTTGGAGGAGTGCTGTGCTGTTTTATTTTTAAACACACTTTGGCTCATGCACAATCATCCTCACAGGTAAACTAGTGAGGTGGCAATAGGGGGTAGTGACTCAGTCAGGCCGAAAATAAAAGCAGATTTCACCATTATGTTCTGAGTATATATATATATATATATATATATATATATATATATATATATATATATATATATATATATATATTAGCGCTGTCGCCTCACAGCAAGAAGGTCCAGGTTCGAGCCCCGTGGCCAGCGAGGGCCTTTCTGTGCGGAGTTTGCATGTTCTCCCCGTGTCCGCGTGGGTTTCCTCCGGTTTCCCCCACAGTCCAAAGACATGCAGGTTAGGTTAACTGGTGACTCTAAATTGACCGTAGGTGTGAATGTGAGTGTGAATGGTTGTCTGTGTCTATGTGTCAGCCCTGTGATGACCTGGCGACTTGTCCAGGGTGTACCCCGCCTTTCGCCCGTAGTCAGCTGGGATAGGCTCCAGCTTGCCTGCGACCCTGTAGAACAGGATAAAGCGGCTAGAGATAATGAGATGAGATTCACTGGATATGAGCAATTGCACGCTCTGACTGGCTACTCTACAACTAGGATATCAGCTCATATACAATGAGTAGAGAAAAACAAAATGGCAGCTTTGTTATCAAGTTTTTAAAAGAAAAAGAAATCGCTAAAAGAATATAGTTATTTTGTTTGTTTGTTTGCTCCCCCCATAGCTCTTGTTCCACACTCCAGCCCAGTCGGTGACAGTAATGCATCTTTATTTTGGTTTGCCAACCACCAAAAAAAAAAAAAACTAAAGAAGAACAAGAAGAACAAGAAGCACTACTCGAAAACAAAACCCCCCAAAATACAAAAAAAAGCAATAAAATATGGAATAAAAGTATTTCATGGTAAGAATATATCTTTTTGTTTGTTTTTCAAGAATGATTGATTATTATCGCATTTTTCTCAAATCGCTCCTATCATTTCACTGGTTTGTTTACATTCTAAGCGGAAATTATTTTGTCTGACATTTTGTATAAAGTTATTTATCAAATTTGCAAAAAATAAATAAATAAAATGCTCTGTTTTTCAGAACCCAGTGAATGTGGATAGAATAAAACAGTTATTCCACTCAATCTCATCGTACATGGCTTATAGCCAACTCGGTGTTACGTGTCTCGTTGGCTATCAGCTTATATACGACTCGGTTTCATGGAATAACTGTTTATATATATAAAACAGTTAAAAATCTCATCTCATTATCTCTAGCCGCTTTATCCTTCCACAGGGTCGCAGGAGCCTATCCCAGCTGACTACGGGCGAAAGGCGGGGTACACCCTGGACAAGTCGCCAGGTCATCACAGGGCTGACACACAGACACAGACAACCATTCACACTCACATTCACACCTACGGTCAATTTAGAGTCACCAGTTAACCTAACCTGCATGTCTTTGGACTGTGGGGGAAACCGGAGCACCCGGAGGAAACCCACGTGGACACGGGGAGAACATGCAAACTCCGCACAGAAAGGCCCTCGCCGGCCACGGGGCTCGAACCCGGACCTTCTTGCTGTGAGGCGACAGTGCTAACCACTACACCACCGTGTCGCCCACAGTTAAAAATATTTATTTATTTAAAAAAGTCATGTAAATGAATTATGCAAATTAAGTTTAGCTTGATTTCATCTGTCCATATAAGGGCATGTGGAGATAATTATTTATGAATCTGTTCAAAAAGTTATGTACATAGATCCAGCCATCCATCCATTATCTGTAGCCGCTTATCGTGTCCTACAGGGTCACAGGCAAGCTGGAGCCTATCCCAGCTGACTATGGGCGAGAGGTGGGGTACACCCTGGACAAGTCGCCAGGTCATCACAGGGCTGACACATAGACAACCATTCACACCTATGGTCAATTGAGCCACCAATTAGCCTAACCTGCATGCCTTTGGGGGAAACCAGAGCACTCGGAGGAAACCAACATGGACACGGGGAGAACATGCAAACTCCACACAGAAAGGCCCTCGTCAGCCACTGGGCTCGAACCCAGGACCTTCTTGCTGTGAGATGACAGTGCTAACCACTACACCACCGTGCCGCCCAAGTCGTGTCGATATTTTTTTTTTCTCAGTCAGAAGAAATTTGAGGTCAGGTTTATGTGTTTGACAACACAGCTGATTTACACTGAATGACGCTCACAAAAGGGCGGCACGGTGGTGTAGTGGTTAGCGCTGTCGCCTCACAGCAAGAAGGTCCGGGTTCGAGCCCCGTGGCCGGCGAGGGCCTTTCTGTGTGGAGTTTGCATGTTGTCCGTGTGGGTTTCCTCCGGGTGCTCTGGTTTCCCCCACAGTCCAAAGACATGCAGGTTAGGTTAACTGGTGACTCTAAATTGACCGTAGGTGTGAATGTGTGAATGGTTGTCTGTGTCTACGTGTCAGCCCTGTGATGACCTGGCGACTTGTCCAGGGTGTACCCCACCTTTCGCCCATAGTCAGCTGGGATAGGCTCCAGCTTGCCTGCGACCCTGTAGAACAGGATAAAGTGGCTAGAGATAATGAGATGAGATGCTCACAAAAGGTGAAACTCATAGAGAGCTGAAAAATGAAAAAAAAAAGACCACCAAACAGTGAAAATTTGCCTCCTCGGCATGGCGTGCTAAATCCTCCAGTAACGCAGCTCAGTCATTGGCGCCAGCCCTTCCTTGTGTTATTATAGGGTGCCATTACTTTTGACCTAATAGTAGCTAGTCTTATTTGCTTTGAAATTATGGGTTTGTTTTGGATTGCTTTCTTTCAAGTTATTCACATGAAACAACTCATGCATTTTTTTTTTATCAAATTTGTTTGTACAGTTGAAATAACAGGGTACAGATTTTTTTTCACCCAAGCTCATTGTATATTCATGATTTATTATACATACAGGACACTTTTTCGATGGAATAAAAACACGTATTATTTTCCTTTCTAGCGGGTTTCATTCATTTGGTTTGATAGCATGCAATATTGTTAGCACATCGCTTATCCTACATTTTATTATGTCACTCTAGCCAATGGAAACTGAACGTTGAATATGGTTTACAATATTGTTGTCAAGATATGCTGTCACACATCGGAGATGTAAAACTTCCACGCGAGCAAGCGACTGTGGCAATTTGTAAACAAATGGCTGCCAGGTTTGTTTTGTTAAATATGGAAGATTTTGAGAGTATTTTGAAAGAGAAGGATGCATTGTACACCCCATAGGAATGTGTATGCATAATAATAATAATAATAATATTGGCTGGCTTTTTTTCATGGTATCTCATAGTATTCCACGATATACAACCCTGATTCCAAAAAAGTTGGGACAAAGTACAAATTGTAAATAAAAATGGAATGCAATGATGTGGAAGTTTCAAAATTCTATATTTTATTCAGAATAGAACATAGATGACATATCAAATGTTTAAACTGAGAAAATGTATCATTTAAAGAGAAAAATTAGGTGATTTTAAATTTCATGTCAACAACACATCTCAAAAAAGTTGGGACAAGGCCATGTTTACCACTGTGAGACATCCCCTTTTCTCTTTACAACAGTCTGTAAACGTCTGGGGACTGAGGAGACAAGCTGCTCAAGTTTAGGGATAGGAATGTTAACCCATTCTTGTCTAATGTAGGATTCTAGTTGCTCAACTGTCTTAGGTCTTTTTTGTCGTATCTTCCGTTTTATGATGTGCCAAATGTTTTCTATGGGTGAAAGACCTGGACTGCAGGCTGGCCAGTTCAGTACCCGGACCCTTCTTCTACGCAGCCATGATGCTGTAATTGATGCAGTATGTGGTTTGGCATTGTCATGTTGGAAAATACAAGGTCTTCCCTGAAAGAGACGTCGTCTGGATGGGAGCATATATTGCTCTAGAACCTGGATATACCTTTCAGCATTGATGGTGTTTTTCCAGATGTGTAAGCTGCCCATGCCACACGCACTAATGCAACCCAATACCATCAGAGATGCAGGCTTCTGAACTGAGCACTGGTAACAACTTGGGTCGTCCTTCTCCTCTTTAGTCCGAATGACACGGCGTCCCTGATTTCCATAAAGAACTTCAAATTTTGATTCGTCTGACCACAGAACAGTTTTCCACTTTGCCACAGTCCATTTTAAATGAGCCTTGGCCCAGAGAAGACGTCTGCGCTTCTGGATCATGTTTAGATACGGCTTCTTCTTTGAACTATACAGTTTTAGCTGGCAACAGCGGATGGCACGGTGAATTGTGTTCACAGATAATGTTCTCTGGAAATATTCCTGAGCCCATTTTGTGATTTCCAATACAGAAGCATGCCTGTATGTGATGCAGTGCCGTCTAAGGGCCCAAAGATCACGGGCACCCAGTATGGTTTTCCGGCCTTGACCCTTACGCACAGAGATTCTTCCAGATTCTCTGAATCTTTTGATGCTATTATGCACTGTAGATGATGATATGTTCAAACTCTTTGCAATTTTACACTGTTGAACTCCTTTCTGATATTGCTCCACTATTTGTCGGTGCAGAATTAGGGGGACTGGTGATCCTCTTCCCATCTTTACTTCTGAGAGCCGCTGCCACTCCAAGATGCTCTTTTTATACCCAGTCATGTTAATGACCTATTGCCAATTGACCTAATGAGTTGCAATTTGGTCCTCCAGCTGTTCCTTTTTTGTACCTTTAACTTTTCCAGCCTCTTATTGCCCCTGTCCCAACTTTTTTGAGATGTGTTGCTGTCATGAAATTTCAAATGAGCCAATATTTGGCATGAAATTTCAAAATGTCTCACTTTCGACATTTGATATGTTGTCTATGTTCTATTGTGAATACAATATCAGTTTTTGAGATTTGTAAATTATTGCATTCCATTTTTATTTACAATTTGTACTTTGTCCCACCTTTTTTGGAATCGGGGTTGTACATATGAATGGAATATATCTGATATACCACTCAATGCCAGCCAATATTATTTAAATATCACATTTCTTGAGTGAAGGTTCCTGTGAACGATTTACATAATCAATAAATTTCTTCATATGCACTTTGATAAATGTGTTGATTGAGCAGCATCTCAATCTTATGCCCTCTTGAGACACTAATTAAGATCGACACAGCATTTTTATAACAATTAGCTGATAAACAGCACGATCAGATATGAATGTTTGGATTTACTAGAGCATGTGTTTTGTGAACGCAACACGTGGCGGCCACATATTATCCAGCAGGAGATATTATTCATCATTTCCAGCACTGATGAGAGAACAGCTGACTTCGACATAATGAAGAAATCAGGTCTTTCAAGCGAAGATGCTGTATGCAGCATATACCGAAGGGTTTGAAGAAAGGCTTAATTTAAAGAGTGATAAATCACACATGGATTTGTTGATGAGTGTAGGCATTTTTTTTTCATGTAGAGCAATTCAAAGTCAAGCAATTCATTATTTCATACAGAACCGGGGGAGGGGGAACCCCAGGTACTAATATGTGACACTGGCAAGACACTCTCCTGCTGATCTTCTATTCCATAGCTCTATTTCCATATTGAGGGTTTTTACTTGACCAGCAATGCTTTTTTTTCCCCTTAAGTCAACATTTTTTATCTTATATACTGTAGCTTGCCTGAGTCGTAATCATGGAACCATGCCACTGCTGCTTCCAAGAAATAATTGTGCTCCAAACCACATTCATAAATATAATAAAATCACGATAATACAATTTTAGTAATACACCATATGGTGGGCCTCCACTCTCAAAAGTGAACTACAGGGATCCAAAGTAAAGCCCTTTCAAAACAACCAACCAACCAACCAAAAAAAAAAAAAAAAAAAATATATATATATATATATATATATATATATATATATATATATATATATATATAAAATGTGTGTGTGTGTTTATACTAAGTATTGAGAAGTAGCATTTCTCAAAATATGAAATTCATTACTTTAACTCAGGACTTTTCAAAGTGTGGGGCGCGCCTCCCCTAGGGGGCGCCAGAGTTCTTCGGGGGGGGCGCAACGTGAGGAAAAATAAACCAGAATAAGTTACTATTGCGGACATTTAGCGAACTTCAGCTAGCCTTTGCCAGAGACAAAATGGATCGATTTTTAGTACCTAAAGCTACAGTGAGTGAGGAGACAGAGAAGAAAGAAAAAAGAAGGAAGTATGACCACGATTATTTAAAGTTTGGATTTTCATGGACTGGATCTGAAGATGCTCCACTGCCGCAGTGTGTTGTCTGCCAAGAGGTGCTAGCTAACGATGCTATGAGATGTTTAAAATGTGTGAAACAAGATGTTTAAAAAAAAAAGCACAGATGTTTAAAATGTGTAAAAAAGATGTTTTAAAAAAGCACAGATGTTTAAAATGTGTAAAAAAAAGTTTTAAAAAAGCACAGATGTTTAAAATGTGTAAAAAAAGATGTTTTACAAAAAGCACAGATGTTTAAAATGTGTAAAAAATGTTTTAAAAATGCACAGATGTTTAAAATGTGTAAAAAATGTTTTAAAAAAGCACAGATGTTTAAAACGTGTAAAAATGTTTTAAAAAAGCACAGATGTTTAAAATGTGTAAAAAAAAAGATGTTTTAAAAAAGCACAGATGTTTAAAATGTGTAAAAATGTTTTAAAAAAGCACAGATGTTTAAAATGTGTAAAAAAGATGTTTTCAAAAAGCACAGATGTTTAAAATGTGTAAAAGAAAAAAATAAAAATGTGTACAACAACCTTTTTTTAAATACGAATGGAACATTAAGTATAGCAACAACAAAAATTGTAAGGGGGGCGCTGTTGTTTATTTGCTCTCTGAGGGGGGGCTCACTCTCCCACACTTTGAAAACCCCTGCTTTAACTCCATCATTCAGTGGTGAGTTGGTTATAATGACATTTTGTAAATCAGAAAACTTTCAGCTCATTAAACTACTTTGGAATGTCGAAATGCATTTTTTTTTCTTTTCACTTCTGAGGTGAACCATCCATCTTTATCTTTATCACTGATCATTCAGGGTTGGTGGGGAAGCTGAGGTCAATCCCACCTGACTTCAAATGAGAAGAGGGGTACACCCTTAGCAGATCAACAATCTATTTAATGACCAATCACACTCACATTCACACCTATAGATACCGTAACTTCGAGTAGCCAGTTGACCTCATCCACAATCTTTGGACTGTAGGGGAAACCGGAGCACCTGGAGGAAACCCCTGCAGGCACGGGGAGAACATCCATACTCCAGAAAGGCCCCAGTCAGCTGGCAGGTTCAAACCCAAAACCTTCATGCTGTGTTTGAAATGTTGTAACCATGTTTAATTTTGATTCGAGATACATTGTGTGCAATTGTGAGACCAAATTACAGGCTTCTTGAACTGAAATTTGTTTCTCCTTTGCTTGGATCACAACCTCAAGTAAAGTTCTAGTACTTTAACAGCTGATTATTCCCAAAAGTAAAAAGGATTTGGAGCATTTAAAGATTTCATTCAAGTCTAGTCAAGTGGGTTTTTGCATTGTCATTCCTCTATATACCATTGATTGTATACGTTGGAAAGGCAGCATGGTGGTGTAATGGTTAGCACTGTCGCCTCACAGCAAAAAGGTTCTGGGTTCGAGCCCAGTGGCTGACAGGGGCCTTTCTGTGTGGAGTTTGCATGTTCACTATGTGGGTTTCCTCCAGGTGCTCCGGTTTCCACCACAGTCAAAAGACATGCAGGTTAGGCTAATTGGTGGCTCTAAATTGACCATGATTGTGAATGGTTGTTTGTCTCTATGTCTCAGCCCTGCAGTGACCTGGCAACTTGTCCAGGGTGCACCCTGCCTCTTGCCTATAGTCAGCTGGGATAGGCTCCAGTTTGTCTGTGACCCTGCAGAGGATAAGCAGTTATGGATACGTTGGAATGAAATGTAATTTCTCCAGGACTATGGTGTAGCACATACAGTATCAGTGTGAGTAAGGGCAGGACAATAAATAGACAGAACATCCACTGTAAACTATTGAGTAGTTTTGTTTCAGACATTCCAACCCCGGTGTCTGAAAGACATTGGTGCATTTGGTATTTAAAAGCAACTGTTTCTGCAAGGAATTTCTTTTATTTAATTTGAAGATAAATATAATTTAATATGTAACTAGAAGGGCACTTGGTAGAGTGTGTACCTCTGCCAAGCCACATATTATCAACATCAAAATCAAGTCGCTTGAACCTCAGATAATACTAAAGCTGTACACCAAATTTCATCAAAATCCGGTCACTACTTTTTAAATCAGACCTGGGCATTTTACGGCCCGCGGGCCGCATCCGGCCCTTTGGTTCATTCTGACCGGCCCGCATAAGGTTAATTAGAAATTACAAAATAAACATATTTTCTAATTTTACCTCATGCATGGACTGAATGTGCATTGCTTTTATTTTGAAGTTGTGTTCAACAAAAACGCAATGCGCGCGACATGAACATGACATGAAATCCCATGAAACCTAATCCCGCGATAACTACTTCCGTAATTTGTCCAGACCAACCACAAACTTGTACGTCATCCTTCAAACGGTCCAGCCAATCACATCGTGTGACGTCACCAGCAGGCGCCGGAGCCCGAGCCGATCTGTAGATCTGATACCTACACCGAGTTGACGTTGTTGGGAGCAGATCACAAGAAGACTTTAGTCCTCAAAATGTCCGCAAAAAGAAGAAAGGTAGATGCGGAATGCAGGGCTTTCAACAAAACATGGACTGCTAAGTATTTATTTACTGAAGTCAGAGATAAAGCCGTGTGTTTAGTTTGCGGAGAGCAGATCGCCGTGTTCAAAGACTACAATTTGAGTCGGCATTACCAGACGAAGCACGCTGAGAAATACCGAAACTTGACTGATGCTGAAATAGCGCGGACATCGGAAGCGTTGCTGGCTAAGCTAGAAAAGCAGCAAGGCTTTTTTACCAAGTGTCACACATCCAGAGATGCAGCAACCAAGACCAGCTTTGTGCTTTCCCACAAAATCGCTAAAAACAGTAAGCCATTCTCGGAGGGGGAATTTGTGAAAGAGTGCTTGGTGGACTTGGTGCTTGATATTTGGAGTAGAAAGACAATATTGTGATGTCTTTATTGTGTGTTGGGGTGAATGTGACTGAAAAAAAAATGGTACAAATGTTCACATTTTGTTAACCATTGTTTTGGGAAATTTGATTGAATAAATGACATTTTTTGTAAGGCAACCTCTTTTTTTATACTCTTACCAGTCTTAGCAGCTTGTAAAAACAATTATTTATTGCTTTATATAAAGAAATACAATTAATATTATGCAGAATTTAGTTCAGCCTTTTGGTCCGGCCCTCCACAAAATTTTCTGTTTCTCATGTGGCCCCATGGAAAAAATAATTGCCCACGCCTGATTTAAATTGACCAGGAGCTGGCCTAGTGGTTAGCATGGTCACCTCTTGACCAGGAGATTGCGAGGTCTACTCGTGGTCGGGTCATATTGAAGACCATTGTAAAAATTATACATACTGCCATCTGGTGAGGCATGCCGCAAAACTTCTTTTGAGTAGGGACTCAAACTCTCGGAGTTACCAGAGGACCAGCTCCCTACTATAACCCTAGCTATATAATAGGTGAGAGGCCGAGGGCTACTGAAACCGAGATCAGTGCTGCGCCTCAAGTACTGGTTAGTACTGGGACAGGAGACTGTCTAGGAAGACCAGATCCTGGCGCAGGAGGGATGTTGACTTGACCTTTTAAATTACATTGGGAACAAACACACAAACAAACAAATGGAGGTGAAAAACATAACCTCCTCCAAGTAAGCTGGCAGAGGTAATAAATAACATGACAGTGAACATTTTGTTGATCTGTAATTCACTTCAATTTTATTTGTATAGTGCTTTTCACAATGGACATTGGTCGCAAAGCAGCTTGAAAAAAAAATCTGGATATAAACTTTGAATTTAAATTTATCCCGGGGTGGCATGGTGGTGTAGTGGTTAGCACTGTTGCCTCACAGCAAGAAGGTTCTGGGTTTGAGCCCAGTAGTTGACGGGGCCTTTCTGTGTGGAGTTTGCATAAGGCTAATTGGTGGCTCTAAATTGACCATTGGTGTGAGTGTGAATGGTTGTTTGTCTCTATGTGTCAGCCCTGTGATGATTTGATGACTTGTCCAAGGTGTACCCTGCCTGTTGCCCATCGTCAGCTGGGATAGGCTCCTGCAACCCTGCACAGTATGAGTGGTTACGGATAATGGATGGATGGATCCTTATTATTAATTGTGTATTCTCATAGTTTCAACAAATTTACAGGTATATGCAGAAAAGTGAATGTGGTGAGTGCAAATTTTGAAGCGGCAATAACGGTAAGCTAAATTTTCAACGCCAAGGGCATTCAGTAAAGCACATACTTCCACCAAGCCACATATTAGGATTTGAATCAAAAGTGAATCAATTGTTCCTTACCCAATATCTCACCATTCCTCAAAATTTCATCAAAATCCGTTCACTACTTTTTTGAGTTACATTTGGAACAGGCGAACAAATAAACAAACAAAGAAATGGAGGAGAAAACATAACTTCCGATAACAAAGTTGGCGGAGGTAATAAAAGGGTTACAGAGCTTTTATTCTGTTTGAACTCATCTTTACTATTCTCTTTACCGCATCTTGACTATTTAGAAATCAGTTGAGAATCCGTGCCCATCCAGTGTGTTCTTGGTTGGGTCCCCTTCCTAGGGTTTCTTGGCTAAGTAAGTACAGCTGGCTAGCCACTCCTCTGATGCACTGCTTTTGGTCATGGACAATTAAGAGTAGCCAGTTATCCTAACTGCATGTCTTTGGACTGTAGGGGAAACCAGAACACCCAGAGGAAACCCACGCAGACACGGGGAGAACATGCAAACTCCACCCAAAAAGGCCCCTCGTTGGCCATGAGGTTCGAACCCGGAACCTTCTTGTTTCTTGGACCTGCCTGATTCATCCTGATGCCTTACATCTGGCTGGAGTCTCATCACGTTGCTCCTGTAAAGGATGGCCCCATACGGACAGTCAAAAGTTGCACTTGGAAGATGCTCTGGACACTTACAGTAATACATTTATGTCTGAGGACTTCAGCTGACTTGCTAACTCTAGGACTGCAGCTGTCATGAACAGTTTTGCACTCAAGTTTCCATCAATGAACAGTTTATAACTTCAACAAAACAGACTTCATGTTAAAACTATAATGATTTTCCTGGTTTCATAGTTATACTTTGCGACTCTATAGGACACTGTTATAGAAGCAAGTTATTTATAATCATGTTGTCTGTCATCACCTAAATGAGGATGGGTTCCCTTTTGAGTCTGGTCCCTCTCGAGGTTTCTTCCTCATGTCGTCTGAGGGAGTTTTTCCTTGCCACCGTCACCACAGACTTGCTCATTGGGGATAGATTAGGGATAAAATTAGCTCATGTCTTTAATTTTCTGCAAAGCTGCTTTGTGACAGTGTCTGTTGTTAAAAGCACGATACAAATAAACTTGACTTGACTTGCTGTGAGGAGCCAGTGCTAACCATAGACATATAAACAGACGCCGCCTTCTGCGTAGAATCATACATCATCCTCGCCACCATATTGGATGTGGCAAAGTGGAGATTCTTCAACCGTCTCTGGTATAGCGTCTAGACAGTAGCCGAGAATAAAGATGCCTCATTCATGTGCTGCATTTAACTGTACCAACAGGTTTACCGTCCAAACGAGATCACATGGGATTACCTTTCACAGGTGAGACTGGAAAAATACTTTTCATTGTATTTGGTCATTATAACGTAATTTTACGAACAGATTTTTCTGACTTTGTGGCTAATATGAAGTCTCACGCATAATAGCCGCTCGGTGAAACCTGTCTCCAAACAACGAAGTATTTCCTTCGTAACTACACTGATTGTTGTTAGTTGCTTAGCTAACTTTTCACATACTATGTAGGTTTCCCAAAAATAAAGACATGAAAAAGCAGTGGGAGACAGCTGTGCGACGGGAAGGGTTTTCTGCTACTCCGTCATCCATGCTCTGCAGTGAACACTTCAGAACGGAGGATTTTGACAGAACAGGTCAGACAGTCAGGAGCAGAGAGGGAGCTGTTCCTTCAGTCTTCAGTTTCCCAGCTCATCTCCACCGGGGAGGTGTATAGTTATAAGCAGTGAGAATGAGATAATACAGTGCCACACTATGATGAACGTTTTGAACGTATGATGAATGTTTTTAACCTTTCTGAATGTGAAGGAATCAGTGATGTATTTTGTTTTGGTATGACGTTAGAACCTGGCCGAGCTCAGTTTGGCCGTCATTCAGCTCACTTTATTCAACGAGAGCAGGTCTGTGTGGTGACTCAATAAATAAAACAGTACATTTTTATTTTCATTCACTATTTCCAGTTTTTCCACTATTTCCATCATTTATCATATTCAGTCTTGTAGGTTGGTTATTGTGGCCTCAGGTTTTGGTAGCTTGCTACGGTATGCTGACTGATTAGCTTACCTGAGCTATCTATCTGTCGCTAGTTTGCAGTGTACAGGGTATTTCGCACACTATTTATAACCATCACATTAAAAGTTATATGTGTTGTTTTGATGCCTGTTTGTTTCCCAAATATATACGTGTGTGTCTTAATGGGTGAATAAAAGGCATCGAGTTAAATACAGTGGTGCTTGAAAGTTTGTGAACCCTTTAGAAATTTCTATATTTCTGCATAAATATGACCTAAAACATCATCAGATTTTCACACAAGTCCTAAAAGTAGATAAAGAGAACCCAGTTAAACAAATGAGACAAAAATATTATACTCGGTCATTTATTTATTGAGGAAAATGATCCAATATTACACATCTGTGAGTGGCAAAAGTATGTGAACCTTTGCTTTCAGTATCTGGTGTGACCCCCTTGTGCAGCAATAACTGCAGCTAAGCGTTTGCGGTAACTGTTGATCAGTCCTGCACACCGGCTTGGAGGAATTTTAGCCCATTCCTCCGTACAGAACAGCTTCAACTCTGGGATGTTGGTGGGTTTCCTCACATGAACTGCTCGCTTCAGGTCCTTCCACAACATTTCCATTGGATTAAGGTCAGGACTTTGACTTGGCCATTCCAAAACATTAACTTTATTCTTCTTTAACCATTCTTTGGTAGAACGACTTGTGTGCTTAGGGTCGTTGTCTTGCTGCATGACCCACCTTCTCTTGAGATTCAGTTCATGGACAGATGTCCTGACATTTTCCTTTAGAATTTGCTGGTATAATTCAGAATTCATTGTTCCATTAATGATGGCGAGCTGTCCTGGCCCAGATGCAGCAGAACAGGCCCAAACCATGATACTACCACCACCATGTTTCACAGATGGGATAAAGTTCTTATGCTGGAATGCAGTGTTTTCCTTTCTCCAAACATAACACTTCTCATTTAAACCAAAAAGGTCTATTTTGGTCTCATCCATCCACGAAACATTTTTCCAATAGCCTTCTGGCTTGTCCACATGATCTTTAGCAAACTGCAGACGAGCAGCAATGTTCTTTTTGGAGAGCAGAGACTTTCTCCTTGCAACCCTGCCATGCACACCATTGTTGTTCAGTGTTCTCCTGATGGTGGACTCATGAACATTAACCAATGTGAGAGAGGCTTTCAGTTGCTTAGAAGTTACCCTGGGGTCCTTTGTGACCTCGCCGACTATTACACGCCTTGTTCTTGGAGTGATCTTTGTTGGTCGACCACTCCTGGGGAGGGTAACAATGGTCTTGAATTTCCTCCATTTGTACACAATCTGTCTGACTGTGGATTGGTGAAGTCCAAACTCTTTAGAGATGGTTTTGTAACCTTTTCCAGCCTGATGAGCATCAACAACGCTTTTTCTGAGGTCCTCAGAAATCTCCTTTGTTCGTGCCATGATGCACTTCCACAAACATGTGTTGTGAAGATCAGACTTTGATAGATCCCTGTTCTTTAAATAAAACAGGGTGCCCACTCGCACCTGATTGTCATCCCATTGATTGAAAACACCTGACTCTAATTTCACCTTCAAATTAACTGCTAATCCTCGAGGTTCACATACTTTTGCCACTCACAGATATGTAATATTGGATTATTTTCCTCAATAAATAAATGACCAAGTATAATATTTTTGTCTCATTTGTTTAACTGGGTTCTCTTTATCTACTTTTAGGACTTGTGTGAAAATCTGATGGTGTTTTAGGTCATATTTATGCAGAAATATAGAAAATTCTAAAGGGTTCACAAACTTTCAAGCACCACTGTATTATTGTAGAAAGGGGCTTTATGAAGTTCAGTCCATTTACTTGCATTGGTTTACGGGGAAGATTTGCCACATCCAATATGGCGGACACTCTGACGTATCCCAGCAACGGGGCCACCAGCTCAATGCGGCGTCTATGTTTATATGTCTATGGTGCTAACCACTACACCAACATGCTGCCCCTGTTTAAGATTATCCCTTGTTTCATATAACCAGATCAAACAATCATTATAAATAATTAAAAATTAAATGAATAGAAAACATTGTATTAATATTATAAACTATTTTTATTCGCCTTTAATATCTCTGATGTAATTTCTCTCTTATCTCTCTTGGAATGATGAGATCAGAAGCATAATCCGGCTCCTGTAGTTTTTTCACCCAAGGTAAATGTCATTGGTGACATTTAAACACGGGTCTCCTCATTGTCTCTTCACTCGACTGAGGCTCATTGGCTCTTACAGAAGTGTTAAAATAATCGCTGATTAATTCAGTGAGTTCTGCTGGCTATTTGTCAGCTGTCAGCTGTCCAGAGTGTGCAAGCGCTTTTTTCGGTTTTGATGAGTGTGATTCTTGTTTAGGTGCATTGCGGACATTTTGACAGCCAGCCTGATTACAAAGTGAATTGATTAGACTGATGTCAGTGTATTGCCATGACACGTAGTTATCCAGCAACTTGATCAAATCATGACATTCATTCACTGTGTAAGGAAAACGCACTGAATTACCAATGGTTTCGGAATCAGGCAGACCTTTTTTTTTTTATAACCACCGTGTTAATTAAATCGGTTACCCAATGTAATAATTACAGAAAGCCTAGGAAAATTAAGTACATCAAAACACTTTCACATACGTAAAGGTATGGTTTCTTAAAGTAGAGATGTTAATGTACTAGTCAAGTGCATCTCATCTCATTGTGGGTGGTAGAAATGGGCAACTGGACTTGCTTGAAGATTCTTGAAAACATTTCACCTCTCGTCCAAAAGGCTTCCTCAGTTCTGTCTGACTAATAGGGAGTATCAGATATTTATCCTCTCCTGGATCAGAATCAGAATCAGAATTCTGATGACCAGCTCATCTAAGGTGTCATTGAGGCATCATGTTGGTGTGGGTCACTGGAGGCTGGGTGTGAATGGCGAGTCATTAGGGTGATCAAAGGATTGCCCGTTAGGGTGATCAATGGCAATCTGACTCTCTCTGTCCTCCTGTGAGTCACCGAAAACAGCTGGGTCCTGGCGTACACCCAGCCGTCTGGGAAGAGTGTCCAAGGCCAAGTTTACATTAGACCGTATCTGTCTCGTTTTCTTCGCGGATGCACTGTCCGTTTACATTAAAATGCCTGGAAACACCGGGAAACAGGAATCCGCCAGGGTCCACGTATTCAATCCAGATCGTGTCTGATCCGGTGCTGTGTAAACATTGAGAATACGCAGATACGCTGTGCTGAGCTCTAGCTGGCGTCGTCATTGGACAATGTCACTGTGACATCCACCTTCCTGATTCGCTGGCGTTGGTCATGTGACGCGACTGCTGAAAAACGGCGCGGACTTCCGCCTTGTATCACCTTTCATTAAAGAGTATAAAAGTATGAAAATACTGCAAATACTGATGCAAATACTGCCCATTGTGTAGTTATGATGGTCTTTAGGCTTGCCATCCTTCCACTTGCAAGTGGTGACTTGCGCACAGCGGCTCAGTCCCGAATCACTGCTCGTGCACTACACTCGCGCGCTCTGTGAGCTGCGCAGGGCCGGAGTGCGCACCCTCCAGAGGGCACTCGCTGTTCAGGGCGGAGTGATTTGGAGCGCAGCCGCTGAGGAGGAAGCGATGAGCCGCACTGACACATCAACTTACATGCCGAATTAGTCATGTGATTAGCGTATCCGTGTATTGACGTTGCTGTGTGCACGCGAATCGTGTATTGGCGTTGCTGTGTGCACGCTAATCGTTTTTAAAAACGTTAATCTGATGATCCGCTGATACGGTCTAATGTAAACCCCACCCAAGACCGCCTTGTAGATGTTTGACAAATGATGTCTTAGACCCCCACTGAGGAAGCCTTTTGGACGAGAGGTGAAACGTTTTCAAGAATCTTCAAGCAAGTCCAGTTGCCCATTTCTACCACCCACAGTTTACTATGACCTGGATGATTGAGAATCTTCACAGACATATCTCATCTCATTATCTGTAGCCACTTTATCCTTCTACAGGGTCGCAGGCAAGCTGGAGCCTATCCCAGCTGACTACGGGCGAAAGGCGGAGTACACCCTGGACAAGTCGCCAGGTCATCACAGGGCTGACACATAGACACAGACAACCATTCACACTCACATTCACACCTACGGTCAATTTAGAGTCACCAGTTAACCTAACCTGCATGTCTTTGGACTGTGGGGGAAACCGGAGCACCCGGAGGAAACCCACACGGACACGGGGAGAACATGCAAACTCCGCACAGAAAGGCCCTCGCCGGCCACGGGGCTCGAACCCGGACCTTCTTGCTGTGAGGCGACAGCGCTAACCACTACACCACCGTGCCGCCCTGAGTGCATCTCAAACAATTAAAATACCATGGAAGAAGTTTAATTTTTTTGTAATTTAATTCAAAAAGGTAAACATTCATATAGTCTATAGGCCTATTCATTACAGGTAAAGTGAAATATTTCAAGCCATTTTTGTTTTAATTTTGATGATTATGGGCAGCATGGTGGTGTAGTGGTTAGCACTGTCACTTCACAGCCAGGCTTGTAGTACTCGAGTCCGACTGGTGCCCTAATTTTAAGGACTTGTGACTCGACTTGGACTTGAGCACTGATGACTCGGACTCGCGCATTAACTGCATTCAGACTCATAAATTGGAGACAAGTGCTCAGATTTTTTCTTTATTTTTTGTAACATGCCATAATAATTTGCCATATGATCTACATTAATTTTTATACTAATTTCGTGCAAGAGTGTCACACCTCCGCGCCTTGGCACGTGCATCAGATAGACTCTCGTGCTCTCCGTAAACGACTCGCACCTGCACAGGATTAAGGCACAATCAGCACACCTGTACAAAAACTGTGAAAACACACTTACGTTGCGAAGTATTGAGTTGTATTACTGACACATTACCGAGCCTTATTTCCTTGTTTGGTTTCCTGATCCCTGATTTCCTGTTTCTCGTCTTTGATTCCGCCGAGTCTACGATAGCCTGTTTGTGTCTCGCTCGACCTATTGCCTCTTTCACTGTTTTATGATTTTTCCTGCTGTTCTGGATTGTTTACCGTCTTCACTTGTATGAATAAACACACCTTCTGCACTTACAGTACATCTGTCTCCCAACCATCTCTGACAGAATACTTCACACTCCCTGACAAAGACAAGCACATTCACCTGTTCATACATCATGTTCAGGAACAAACTAATGTTAATGGTGCTAAAACCGCCACCGTAAAATGTTGCGGTTGGAGTGTTGTTCTCGGACTTGATTTGGATCAATCATGGACTCAATTCAAAATTTTCTTCAATGACTTGGACTTGATTCAGACTTGAACATTGCGGGCTCGAGACTGGACTTGGATTCAAGGTTTAGTGACTCGACTACAACACTGCTCACAGCAAGAAGGTTCTGGGTTCGAGCCCAGTGACCAACGGGGGCCTTTCTGTGTGGAGTTTAGGCCAAGTTTACATTAGACCGTATCTGTCTCGTTTTCTTCGCGGATGCACTGTCCGTTTACATTAAAACGCCGGGAAACGGGAATCCGCCAGGGTCCACATATTCAATCCAGATCATGTCTGGTCCGGTGCTGTGTAAACATTGAGAATACGCGGATACGCTGTGCTGAGCTCTAGCTGGCGTCGTCATTGGACAACGTCACTGTGACATCCACCTTCCTGATTCGCTGGCGTTGGTCATGTGACACGACTGCTGAAAAACGGTGCGGACTTCCGCCTTGTATCACCTTTCATTAAAGAGTATAAAAGTATGAAAATACTGCAAATACTGATGCAAATACTGCCCATTGTGTAGTTATGATTGTCTTTAGGCTTGCCATCCTTCCACTTGCAAGTGGTAAGTGACGCGCATGCCCGACATGCACTGCGATCACACACACAGCGGCTCAGTCTCGAATCACTGCTCGTGCACGTCACTCGCGCGCTCTGTAAGCTGCGCAGGGCCGGAGTGCGCACCCTCCAGAGGGCACTCGCTGTTCAGGGCGGAGTGATTTGGAGCGCAGGATGCCTGCGGAGCCGAGCGTATCCGTGTATTGGCGTTGCTGTGTGCACGCGAATCGTGTATTGGTGTTGCTGTGTGCACGCGAATCGTTTTAAAAACGTTAATCTGATGATCCGCTGATACGGTCTAATGTAAACCCCACCTTAGATGTTCTCTCTGTGTCTGCATGGGTTTCCTCTGGGTGCTCCAGTTTCCCCCACAGTCCAAAGACATGCAGGTTAGGCTAACTGGTGACTCTAAATTGACCGTAGGTGTGAATGTGAGTGTGAATGGTTGTTTGTCTCTATATGTCAGCATTGCAATGATCTTATCCAGGGTGTACCCCACCTCTCACCCATCGTCAGCTGGGATAAGCTCCAGCTTGCTCATGACCCTGCAAAGGATAAGCGATTACAGATAAGGGATGGATGGATGGATGGATTGATGATTATGGCTTATCGCTCATGAAAATCAGAAATCCAGTATCTCAGATTATTAGAATGTTTCCAAAGATCAATCAAAAAGGATTTACAATACAGAAATGTCCAACTTATGAAAAGTTTGTTAATTTATTTACTCAGTACTTGGTTGGGGCTCCTTTACCATGAATTACTGCATCAATGCAGCCTGGCATGGAGGCGATCAGCCTGTGGCACTGCTGAGGTATTATTAAAGCCCAGGTTGCTTTGATAGCGGCCTTCAGCTTGTCTGTATTTTTGGACCTGGTGTTTCTCATCTTCTTCTTGACAATACTCCAGAGATTCTCTACAGGGTTCAGATCAGGCAAGTTTACTGGCCCATCAAGCACAGTAATATCATGGTCAGCAACCCATTTGGTAGTAGTTCTGACCGTGTGGGTAGGTGCTGAGTCCTAAGTGCTAAGATGTGCTTTTTTTTGGTGGCTACTGCCTCATAGAGGCTGTAGCCACTATGTCATCATGTTTTTACGAATGTAAGAATGAGTGTAACAATAGCGCACTGTGCAGGTGCATACGCATGCAGGTGTTCCTATTAAAATGGCCGGTGAGTGTATACAATTCAGTTCACCATTCGAAATAAATCTACAAGAGTACAGAAATTGCTTTCAGACATGTTTATGCTTATTACCGAGGGAAAGTATGTTCCTATTTTAAAATATACTCCAGGTTGTCCCCTTTTCCTCGCCTTCTTCAGCCAGTGGTCCCATGTGTGATGGAGATGTGACGTACTTCCGAGTTGTTATGGGAAGTTGTTGAAAAGAGTATTGAAACTGCTGAGTTCTAGTGCTGGGCATTTCCTTGAAATAAGAGTTTGGATCATGGCGACAGCGTGTGTATGTCAGCCTTGGTTCGGAGGTTTCAGTTTCGAAAACTGTAAGAGCTAAGAGTAGAATAATATAAAGTACAGACACTTGGTATATTTAACTTCTGTGATTTTTAAATTGTTCATTTTTGGATTACGCTTCATTTTTGTGGCTACTGCCTCATAGAGTAAATATATATGCTGCATTTGCTGTACCCCATAGGGTACCGGGTTTTTTTTTTCTTTTCTTTTGCATTGTAGGCCATAATTTTCAACATCTCATCTCATCTCATCTCATTATCTCTAGCCGCTTTATCCTGTTCTACAGGGTCGCAGGCAAGCTGGAGCCTATCCCAGCTGACTACGGGCGAAAGGCGGGGTACACCCTGGACAAGTCGCCAGGTCATCACAGGGCTGACACACAGACACAGACAACCATTCACACTCACATTCACACCTACGGTCAATTTAGAGTCACCAGTTAACCTAACCTGCATGTCTTTGGACTGTGGGGGAAACCGGAGCACCCGGAGGAAACCCACGCGGACACGGGGAGAACATGCAAACTCCGCACAGAAAGGCCCTCGCCGGCCACGGGGCTCGAACCCGGACCTTCTTGCTGTGAGGCGACAGCGCTAACCACTACACCACCGTCCCGCCCATCTGGTAGCATATGAGTTCAAATCAGAGTGAAGGAACTCAAAATCAACTTAAAAAATACATTTGACATTTCTGCTGTGTTTACAGTACTGACTTGACTGAGTGAATTCCGTGCTTGTGTTCCCATGCACGAAGCGTTTTGTATTTTCTTATGGCTTTTTCGTCGTAACCAGCAGCCAGCAAAAACCATTTCACTGTGGATTCTTCTCTGATCAGTGTTGACCTTTGTCAGCTCTTCTGCCGATCTTTTAACTTGTGCAGGTCAGTAATTGTTGGAACACCCATGTTAACAGATGAAGAAGGCTGCTGACTCACTGTCACCCGAAGTAGAGATGTTCGAAGCGTTCGGTACAATACGATATTTACAAGCGCTTTTTTACCGATTGATTTCTTGAAGTTGACAGAAAAGGCTTTGCAGATTTCTTTAAGCTTTGGTTTAGTTAATTCTGACACTTCTTTGAAGGTTTTAGGGAGATTTAAATTCAAAAGATTACTGTCAGTGTGTGACGCCATGCTGTATTAGTTTGTTTATAATTTGGTTACCCCCCAGGCGCAAAGCATTACAAGTAATGTGAAAGTAGTCAATACTGCCCCATACACATTAAGGGTGAAATGGAAGGCAAGGAAAAACCCGAAGACCATATTTTTAGATTTGTACAATTTAATGGACTCTTAGGGTTTTCAAGCTTGAAAATCAACTAGATGCCACTTCTATAACAACAATACTTTGGTTGTAAAGCTTGGTCTGAGGATCAGTGCCTCAGAGACAGGGCTCATTAGTCTGTCTGACCACAGACGGTAGCCACAGACAACTTTTATGGATCTCATGTCAAGCCTCTGGGGCCGCACCAGCAGTCTAAAACAGGTTTTCAACCTTTTATGACATCCCCCTCCCACCCTTTGTCTATGTTTGAATTGAACTTCTGCCCCTCTTCCCAACCCCAACCGCAACCCAAAACCCAACACGTGTTAATAACACCCTTGACACGTTCAAACAAAGTAATTAAAATTATTTACACATACAGACGCATTTCAGCTCCTTTCATTAATTTACTTACGAGGATCTGCAACTTATCTTATTCAGTGTGATGGTCGAGTCTGTTTCTGAAAGTACGACATGGATTCATAGTTTAATTCCAGACACAGCTAGTCATAAGTCATACTCCACTGTCAATAAACATGAATGGTATTTGTTACCTTGCCTGCGACGAACTAAGCAAGGCGAAGTATTGTAATCAGTTTGTTTGTTTGTTTGTTTCTGCATCTGTCTGTTAACAATCTAGTGTCTAGACGGTTGGACCGATTGACTTCAAATTTTCAGGGTAGGTGGGCAATGGTCCATAGATTACCTGATTAAGTTATGGGAGTAATCGGGTCAAGGTGAAGGTCAAGGTCACTGGAAAGGCCAACCTTTCGGTCAAAATAACATATTTTCCATTGTAACTCAAAAATGGTTGCTGAGAGACAAATATTTACTATTATGAGCGTATAGGAACTCCCATATGGCCTTTCATTTGGCACCATGATCTTTGACCTTGAGTGACCTTGAAAGCTCAAACTCAAGGTAATGGATTTTCAGAGGGCTGTAACTTGAAAACGGTTGATAGTAGACAGATATTTACCTTTATCAACTGATAGAAAGTCCCATATGGGCTTTCATTTGGCACCATGACATTTGACCTTGAATCTCTTTGAAATGTCAAACTCAAGGACATGGTTTTTCATAGGACTATAACCTGACAACTGATGATTGAGAAATATTACCATTATCAACATATTGGTAAAAAAAATAAATGCTGCTGGGTGAGGTTTGTTTTACCTCACAACATTTGTTTCAAATGTATGTAAGGACAGAAAATGTTGTAACGATCGCTGCTATAGCCATAGACAAAGAAGATACAACCCCAATTCTAAAAAAGTTGGGACAAAGTACAAATTGTAAATAAAAACGGAATGCAATAATTTACAAATCTCAAAAAAAATGATATTGTATTCACAATAGAACATAGACAACATATCAAATGTCGAAAGTGAGACATTTTGAAATTTCATGCCAAATATTGGCTCATTTGAAATTTCATGACAGCAACACATCTCAAAAAAGTTGGGACAGGGGCAATAAGAGGCTGGAAAAGTTAACGGTACAAAAAAGGAACAGCTGGAGGACCAAATTGCAACTCATTAGGTCAATTGGCAATAGGTCATTAACATGACTGGGTATAAAAAGAGCATCTTGGAGCGGCAGCGGCTCTCAGAAGTAAAGATGGGAAGAGGATCACCAATCCCCCTAATTCTGCGCCGACAAATAGTGGAGCAATATCAGAAAGGAGTTCGACAGTGTAAAATCGCAAAGAGTTTGAACATATCATCATCTACAGTGCATAATATCATCAAAAGATTCAGAGAATCTGGAAGAATCTCTGTGCGTAAGGGTCAAGGCCAGAAAACCATACTGGGTGCCCGTGATCTTCGGGCCCTTAGACGGCACTACATCACATACAGACATGCTTCTGTATTGGAAATCACAAAATAGGCTCAGGAATATTTCCAGAGAACATTATCTGTGAACACAATTCACCGTGCCATCCGCCGCTGCCAGCTAAAACTCTATAGTTCAAAGAAGAAGCCGTATCTAAACATGATCCAGAAGCGCAGACGTCTTCTCTGGGCCAAGGCTCATTTAAAATGGACTGTGGCAAAGTGGAAAACTGTTCTGTGGTCAGACGAATCAAAATTTGAAGTTCTTTACGGAAATGAGGGACGCCGTGTCATTCGGACTAAAGAGGAGAAGGACGACCCAAGTTGTTATCAGCGCTCAGTTCAGAAGCCTGCATCTCTGATGGTATGGGGTTGCATTAGTGTGTGTGGCATGGGCAGCTTACACATCTGGAAAGACACCATCAGTGCTGAAAGGTATATCCAGGTTCTAGAGCAACATATGCTCCCATCCAGATGACGTCTCTTTCAGGGAAGACCTTGCATTTTCCAACATGACAATGCCAAACCACATACTGCATCAATTACAGCATCATGGCTGCGTAGAAGAAGGGTCCGGGTACTGAACTGGCCAGCCTGCAGTCCAGATCTTTCACCCATAGAAAACATTTGGCGCATCATAAAACGGAAGATACGACAAAAAAGACCTAAGACAGTTGAGCAACTAGAATCCTACATTAGACAAGAATGGGTTAACATTCCTATCCCTAAACTTGAGCAACTTGTCTCCTCAGTCCCCAGACGTTTACAGACTGTTGTAAAGAGAAAAGGGGATGTCTCACAGTGGTAAACATGGCCTTGTCCCAACTTTGAGATGTGTTGTTGTCATGAAATTTAAAATCACCTAATTTTTCTCTTTAAATGATACATTTTCTCAGTTTAAACATTTGATATGTCATCTATGATCTATTCTGAATAAAATATGGAATTTTGAAACTTCCATATCATTGCATTCCGTTTTTATTTACATATTTGTACTTTGTCCCAACTTTTTTGGAATCGGGGTTGTAGATGTCAGGGCCTACTAGCCACGGAAACGAGTCAGTGTGTTATACTCTCTCATGTGGTTGAATACTGAAATGATATTAATGATAGAAATGGCAGGTTTATTGCAATTAATGCTTTTTTTTTTTTAAAACTTGCTGGTTTGCACCTAAAAATCTCCTAAGCTTTGCCCCCCCTCCCCCAAGTCAGGTGCTCGTGCTCCCCTGGGGTTGAAAACACCCAGTCCAGAATAGATTCCTTATGTTCACTATTCCCATCTTCTTCCCACGGAGCCAATCATGCCCAGGAATAAACAGCTCCTGTGAAGGAGCTGGAGATGCCAAACTTCAACCATGCTTTTATATATATATATATATATATATATATATATATATATATATATATATATATATATATATATATATATATAAAGTAGTCCCTCAACGTTCTGTTCACAAGGTTTCATTAAAGCAAAGGTCCTCTCTGGTCCCAGGCTGCCATCCCTGTGCAAAATCTAACTTGCCATTCACCTCCACAGCAAAACTCCAGGGCCACATAAAACCCCTATAAAAACTACTGCCTAAAAGTTGCCTTTCTGATTCATGCCTCAATAAAAATAAACTATTCTGCTGAAGCCAGAAATAATTGTAATCCCTCAAAAGTCCATCTGGAGGCTCAAGGACAGATAGTCGATACAATTATATGCTATTAAGTTGTTTGTTACTTGAATCTGTCTCCGAAAAGTCATAGATGGAAACTAATGCCGTTTTCCTAGCCTATATTGTACAGCTTCTAAAAGGCCTTTCTAGATATTTGGACAATTGCTCCCTCACCCAAAACACCCCGAAGACCTTATTTATTTTCTCCTTGCAAGTAAATCTTCTGTGACTATGAGTCAAAAAATACTTCAAGCCTTCCATTTGCTACAACCTGTAATGCTGCATGCAGTTCCAGCTGTAACTATAGTACCAATCAAAAGTTTAGACACACCTTTCATGTCAATATTTTTCAATTAATTAAAGGCAGACTGCCTTTCAGATTGTTCAAGCATAGGTCATAAAAAGAATTTTCCCCTGACACCCAATTATTTATGTTTAGTGGACTGAAAGTTCCTGAATTTGAATCACAGACTTCCAATTTAATTAGTTTTTTTTTTTAAATAGAACAATTAATGAATTTAGGGCCACATGGCCCCAAATTATCCACTATTTTTTCCTGCTTCATCATGACCCAACTCAATATACTATGTCATGCATCACGTACACTACCGTTCAAAAGTTTGGGGTCACTTTGAAATGTCCTTATTTTTGAAAGAAAAGCACTGTTCTTTTCAATGAAGATCACTTTAAACTAATCAGAAATCCACTCTATACATTGCTAATGTGGTAAATGACTATTCTAGCTGCAAATGTCTGGTTTTTGGTGCAATATCGCCATAGGTGTATAGAGGCCCATTTCCAGCAACTATCACTCCAGTGTTCTAATGGTACAATGTGTTTGCTCATTGCCTCAGAAGGCTAATGGATGATTAGAAAACCCTTGTACAATCATGTTAGCACAGCTGAAAACAGTTTAGCTCTTTAGAGAAGCTATAAAACTGACCTTCCTTTGAGCAGATTGAGTTTCTGGAGCATCTCATTTGTGGGGTCGATTAAATGCTCAAAATGGCCAGAAAAATGTCTCGACTATATTTTCTATTCATTTTACAACTTATGGTGGTAAATAAAAGTGTGACTTTTCATGGAAAACACAAAATTGTCTGGGTGACCCCAAACTTTTGAACGGTAGTGTGTATACATGTTATTTCACCTCCCTCACTGCCATCACCAGGAACTACCTGCAGGCCAGGACAATGATAACATTTTAACATAGCCTATGGAAATCCAAAGTTTACACATTATCATCACACACAGAAATTGCAAAACTGCAAAACTAGTTTTAAAACCACTAAGTTCCAACTGTTAAACATAGCGAGAGGCTGGGCTACGCGTGTGTGTGTAAAGTGTAACCAGTGCATCCTGACTTTCTAACTATGCCTGTGTGTTGCGTGAGTGGCAGTCAGTCAACAACTCTTCGCAAAGTTTCCTTATGAAACAATATGCTCGCTGAAATTATGGCAGGGAACGCCAGATTAAACATTAAAACTGCCTTCTGAGCACTGTATCTACAGGCTACCACCGAAAGAAGGAAGCTACCAGAAAGGCATCTCTACTCCGTACGATTTTACTTTCACTATGACATTACTTTGAACAGACTATCAAAAAATTGCAAGGTGATATGATAAAGTAAGGCACAGTTTACTTACAGTCGTTTTTTTTTTTTTAAAAACGATGCAATCGTTTTCTGTCTTTTGGCACCCTTCATCATGCCGTGTTGGGGTCCTGAACTAGGAGGAGCTGTCCCCGACATGCCTGTCAAACTTGTTGTGGGTAACCATAGCAACCAAGCTCGAGCTCACAACCCGTGCAGTCTGCGCAGTTGCAACTATGTCTGTACTGCTGTGCACCTCAATAAACCGAATGGTAATTAGTCTTTTGATTTTTCCGTGAGGTTTGCCTTATGCAAAGAAAGACAGCATAGATGTTTTTTTCCTCCCTATAAGTGGGGGGGACCGAACGAGGTGAATTTAAATCTGGGTGGGACGAATCCCCCCCGTCCCCCCCTCTATCTGCGCCCGTGCTACAATACCCCCAAACTAAGATGGCCGTCACCCTCCGTGGATTCAGAGAAGAGTTTGAATCCCCACCTAGCTTGCTATGCTTGGTTCTCTCTTACCCTAGGTTATTTCAATTGTGTTATGATGCTTGTGCTTGCTCTCAAACAATATCTACAACCTGTAACATGTAGGAAAGAGAGTCAGGATGCAAGTGAGGATAATTGATGTGAGGATTATTAAGGGAATTCAAGGAATCATAGTCAGGAGTGAAAGCAGGCATCACAGCAAAGACAGGCAGCAATAAACAAAGATCATTCATCATCATAAACAGCAAAGGTTGCAACATGAAATAGAAATTAGAAAACACAAGACTCAGAAATGTCTTATACTCACTTTCTGATGAGATATAAGCCCTATTCTGATGGGATTAAATTTATATGGGATCTTGGAGGAACTTCCTTAGTCCCATCTGGATACACATCTGTGTTTTTTTTTGCAAGTGTTGTAATCACTGCGGTTTGTTTGTTTGTGTATCTGTCTGTTAACAATCTAGCATCTAGACGGTTGCACCGATTGACTTCAAGTATTCAGCGTAGGTGGGCAATGGTCCATAGATTACCTGATTAAATTTTGGGGGTAATCGGGTCAAGGTGAAGGTCAAGGTCACTAGAAAAGTCAACCTTTTGGTCAAAATAACAATTTCCATTATAACTCAAAAACGGTAACTGATAGACAAATGTTTACTATTATGAGCATATATGAACTCCCATATGGCCTTTCATTTGGCACCATGATCTTTGACCTTGAGTGACTCTGAAAGCTCAAACTCAAGGTAATGGATTTTCGGAGGGCTGTAACTTGAAAACGGTTGATGGTAGACAGATATTTACCATTATCAACATATAAGAAATCCCATATGGGCTTTCAGTTGCTGCGATGACATTTGACCTTGAATGACTTTGAAATGTCAAACTCAAGGTCATGGATTTTCATAGGACTATAACCTGACAGCTGATGATTGAGAAACATTGCCATTATCAACATATAGGTATAAAATAAGTACTGCTGGGCGAGGTCTGTTTTACCTGGAAACACTTGTATAACAAGTCCTAGGCCATATGTTCTTTCTCTGAGCTGTTCAAATTTAAATCAGTGGTAGTCTCCCTCTACCAGATGTTACTCCAGAAGGTGTCTCAAATAATTTATTTTTTACACATCACCTCAGTGATAAAATTCTCACATCCAGATAGCAATAAAATACCCAAGAGCAGTGGGTTTCTCATCTCATCTCATTATCTCTAGCCGCTTCATCCTTCTACAGGGTCGCAGGCAAGCTGGAGCCCATCCCAGCTGACTACGGGCGAAAGGCGGGGTACACCCTGGACAAGTCGCCAGGTCATCACAGGCAGTGGGTTTCTACTGGCTTATATTTTCTACGAACCTGGATGTTTGAATCATTTGCTCATGATTATGTTCCATTCTCAACATAGCATCCAAATGCTCAAAGACACACTGGAGTACAGAAAAGATACTTATTTCAGATTGGGGACAACCAAAGTTCCATCAACAATTTGACAATACAATGAAGCAGTAATCACAAAACATATGAGAAGAATCAATTTTTCATTTTGTGACTTGGGAAGGGGCCGCATGGTGGTGTAGTGGTTAGCGCTGTCGCCTCACAGCAAGAAGGCTCTGGGTTCAAGCCCAGTGGCCGATGGGGGCCTTTCTGTGTGGGGTTTGCATGTTCTCCCTGTGTCTGCGTGGGTTTCCTCCAGGTGCTCTGGTTTCCCCCAAACACATGCAGGTTCGGCTAACTGGTGGCTCTAAATTGACCGTAGGTGTGAATGTGAGTGTGAATGGTCTCTATGTGTCAGCCCTGCAATGACTTGGTGACTTGTCCAGGGTGTACCCTGCCTCTCACCCCTAGTCAGCTGGGATAGGCTCCAGCTTGTCTGCAACCCTGCACAGGATAAGCGGTTATGGATAAAGGATGGATGGATGGATTAATGGTGACTCGGGAAGTGTTTAAAAGCTCCTTAAGTCATCAGGTTCCTCTGAATGACACAAATGACACTGACACAGATTGTTCCAGACAGTATTTTTATTGCAAACCAAAATGCTCTTAAAGTACATTTTCAGTCAACATTCATTGTTTGTCAACAGAACCTAAAAAAAAGAACCTTTGAAAAAGTATAAAAGTATTCAACCCCTTCAGATTAGTTCTTGGTAGAACCGCATTTTGCTGCCATAACAGCTCTATATCTATTGGGTTAAGTTCCTATCAGCTTTGCATATTGTTTAGAGGAGACTTTAACCCATTACTTTGCTCCATATTTCCAGGTTCTTCAGGTTGATTGGATGTTGTTTGTTGACTGAAAAAGTTAAACATTGCTACAGATTCAGATCTGACTTGGCCATTGTAGAACATTCACTTTTTTCTTTATTACATGACATTACAGGCATTTAGCAGACACTCTTATCGAGAGCGATGTACCCAGAGCAGCCTGGGGAGCAGTTGGGGGTTAGATGCCTTGCTCAAGGGCATGTCAGCCATTCCTGCTGGACCAGGGAATTGAAATGGTGACCTTTTGGTCCCAAAGCTGCTTCACTTACCATTAGGCCATGGCTTCCCATGTTTTGTTTTTAACCACTCCTGCACTGCTTTGGACTTGTGTCTGGGACTGTTGTCCTGCTGAATGGTCTGCAGTGAGCTCATTGCTCTTTTGACATTGCGGTTGTTCAGTCCTCTGAGTAGCGGTGCTTCTGTGCTTGGTGCGGTGTTCCATGCGATGTTGCCTGGTGGCATTACGGCAGCTATGTAGGCGGTGTGGGATTTATCTTTGTGTGCCTTTTGGTGGGACTGTGGGTAGCTACGCCATTAGAATTACATCTTGACCCTCTTTTGGTGGACTTTTTTCACCCCTTTCCCTAATTGTAAAGAAACCTTGGGTGTGAGAAAAGCATGATATATATTGAACTAATTATTAATTAATTACCAAGCTTTTAGTTGCAGGTTTTCTTGTAATATCCCCCTGTGCTTTGTTCCATCCATTCTTGCATCAAGAAGATCAGGTTCTGAGGATGAAAAGCATCCCCAGAGCATGATGCTGCCACCACCATACTTCACTGTAGGGATTATGTTCATTGAGGTATGGCCTGTATTAAGTTTGTGGTACTGTTATGGTTTCTTTCTAACCAGACTCACATGCAATCCTGAGTTATGCAGAGCTCTTGAAATGGTTTTCAGTTGCACCATCACTTCACTCTAAGCAAATGCACTTCTTCAGAGAGTCTCTTGACCTCACTGTAGCTTCCCTCACTGGTCTCTGTTTGAATTTTGCACTGACAGTACCCTATTCCTAAGTTACAAAATTCTATTACTTTATTTTTTTAACTTTCTTCAAATGCTCCTCACTTGGTCCTCAACTGTCAAATCATTGACAATCTCTTCAGCGACAGTCCAACTGAGGGTTTTGTTGTTGTTGCTGTTGTTCAGAAAAGGTTTTAATATTTCACAGGTGAAGACAAATTGTCAATCAATTATGTCCTCATTAAGAGAATATATTTCATCTGGGGATTGAATACTTATGCAAGCAGCATTTTTTCCTTTTCTTTTTTATTTTCTTGGAAATACTTGCCAACTATTAAGTAATTTTGACTTTGAAAATTAATGGTAAGAGGATATGAGTTTGCAATAAAAATACTGACAGGAAGAATAAGTGCATTTCTAATTTGTTATTCAAACAAATAACAAACTAGAAGGGCACTCGGTAGAGTGCATACCTCTGCCAAGTCACATATTAGAATATCCAGATGTTCACTATGTTTGCATACATATCCCAATTTGCATCAAAATCTAATCAATTGTTCCTTGGCCATGGCTCAACTGTGCTTCAAATTTCATCAAAATTTGGTCACTACTTTTTGAGTTACTTTGGGAGCAGACAAAACAATCCTGGATCCACATATATATTTGCATCCTGGATCCACATACATATCTGGCTTTGAATCAAAATCTAAGCAATTGTTCCTTGGCCCATGGCCAAACAAAATGTCCCACACTACAATGTTCCCTGAGTCCATTGGTACCACTCACTAGGCTGTACCCTTGTTTATTTTGGTAATTGTGGTGTTCACAGGGCGGCACGGTGGTGTAGTGGTTAGCACTGTCGCCTCACAGCAAGAAGGTCCGGGTTCGAGCCCCGTGGCCGGCGAGGGCCTTTCTGTGTGGAGTTTGCATGTTCTCCCTGTGTCCGCGTGGGTTTGCTCCGGTTTCTCCCACAGTCCAAAGACATGCAGGTTAGGTGAGGCAATTTCTGCAAATTTCTAACCTTATTTCTATCCGTACATTAATGTAGGCCCACGATTCCGACAGTTTATTATTTTATTAATATTACAAGGCCCCTGATTGGCTGTGGCCCAGGGGCTTGAGCCCCCCGAAGCCCCCCCCCCCTTAAAGCGCCGGTGCATGTCCGCCATCGTCTGTGTGAGACTCGCGCGCGCCACAACTGTCCTTCCCGTGATTCATTTCCAGAACGCATTTCCCCTTCTCCGTTTTAGCCTTTTTTAATTTTTTATTTATTTATTTTTTTTACTCAGTAACAGTTGTGATGTAAAATGTACCGAAGTACACTACTTAAAAGAAAACATACTTAAGTAAAAGTAAAAGTACACTCTTTAAAAATTACTTGAAAAAGTATAAGTACACAAAAAAGCTACTCAAGTACAGTAACGCGAGTAATGTAATTCGTTACTTTCCACCTCTGTAAATGAGTGATGTGTATCTAGGAAGTGGATGCAGAAAGAGAAAAATGTTAAATTAGAATGTTGTTTGGTATTGTTTGCTGAACAATTTGAGCCAAACCATGTGTTCCTGTGATGTTTCTGGGCTGAGTTATGAAAGGCCGGCCGATTTTGACCTTTGTGTCCTGTTGGCCTTGAACTTCAGTCTTTCTCCTCCAAACTCACAGAATCCATTCAGATTATGATCCTCTGTTGACCCACCAAGATTGATCAATCTACTCCCAATATCTCCAAAGTTATGAAGGAACCATATTTTTTGGTGGGAAATTTGATTATAATGGGAATTTGACGGAATATGACGTGATTTTTGTGACATCATTATCAAGTTTGCTCAAGATTTTGTTTTATCGATCGAAAGGGGTTTTAATCAAGAACATACACAAAAATCATCAAATTCTAACTTCAGCTTTCTGAGTCATAGGCACGTGAAATGTTGGCACTAAAAACCGGTACTGTGACCTTGACTTTTTGACCCCTAATTTTGCATATGACCTTAGAATTAGGCCCAGAATGTTAATTCATGGTCAGAGTATCGATATCAAATCGATAAACACGTTTTTGAGGTCAAGGTCAAATTTGTCAAAAACCTCATGAAATTTGACGTCATTTTTCAACCTCAAGATGATGCCACAGGTAAAATCTCAATGACGTAGTCGAAAGCGATTCAAAAATGCTTTCCAATGCCACCAGTCGCATCTCGCTATGAGTGCTGATTCGGAAGTTATCGCCGATTAGGTGTTTTTACAAAATTTGACCTAGGTGACCTTGACCTTTGCCCTTCACCCACCAAAAACTAATGATGTCTTTGTGTGACTCTAGTGAGTGGTCCTGCTCATTTTGGTGAAGATTGGTCAAGAAATGATGACCCTAGAGCACCAACAAACAAACAAATAAATGGACAGATGAGCATACTTGCAAAAATCTCTGATTTTCTCAAATAACAAAGGCAAAAACATAACCTCCTCCAACAAAGTTGGCAGAGGTAATTAGGGTGGGAGGTTAATACTTTTAATACTTCTAATTCAGGGCGGCACGGTGGTGTAGTGGTTAGCACTGTCGCCTCACAGCAAGAAGGTCCAGGTTCGAGCCCCGTGGCCGGCGAGGGCCTTTCTGTGTGGAGTTTGCATGTTCTCCCCGTGTCCGCGTGGGTTTCCTCCGGGTGCTCCGGTTTCCCCCACAGTCCAAAGACATGCAGGTTAGGTTAACTGGTGACTCTAAATTGACCGTAGGTGTGAATGTGAGTGTGAATGGTTGTCTGTGTCTATGTGTCAGCCCTGTGATGACCTGGCGACTTGTCCAGGGTGTACCCCGCCTTTCGCCCGTAGTCAGCTGGGATAGGCTCCAGCTTGCCTGCGACCCTGTAGAACAGGATAAAGCGGCTAGAGATAATGAGATGAGATGATACTTCTAATTCATTTACTCAGTCATTTCAGTCAAACACTGATTCAGTATTCTATTTGTTTTAGTTGTAACATTGATTTGATATTCTATTTGTTTTACGAATTTCTGTCTTTATTGCTAACCTTGTTTAAACTGTTCCATCACTTTCGACAGTGTTTGCCATCTCATCTCCCTCACACTTACCTGAGCAGAAATATTCACAACTGCATCCTCACTAGTCGAGGCTTTTAAACAATGTCAAAAACATGACAGAACAACCTCAAAAACAATATTCAGTAGTCAAGTTGACCTCATTCTCTGTTATTGATGCATTTTACCAAAAGAAAGTTTTATTCTCAGTAGCAGCTTCACACTTTTGTTATTCAGAAAATCCTCTGAGGCCAGTTGCACCAACTGAGTTTACACCTGATTGTAATCGAAATAGGTCAAAACCTTCCGGGTGTAAATTTACACCACTGGACCAACTGGGAGTAAACTGAATTTCTGCTAAGAGAAGATGTACAAAGGAATAAAGTGAGTTCTAGAGCAGGGATATTCAAGGAAGAAAAAAAAAATAAAAAAGGTCCAGATACAGAAGCATGCTTGCTTACAAAGGTCCACATAAGCAACAGATACAGTGGTGCTTGAAAGTTTGTGAACCCTTTAGAATTTTCTATATTTCTGCATAAATATGACCTAAAACATCATCAGATTTTCACACAAGTCCTAAAAGTAGATAAAGAGAACCCAGTTAAACAAATGAGACAAAAATATTATACTTGGTCATTTATTTATTGAGGAAAATGATCCAAGATTACATATTTGTGAGTGGCAAAAGTATGTGAACCTTGGTTTCAGTACCTGGTGTGACCCCCTTGTGCAGCAATAACTGCAACTAAACGTTTGCGGTAACTGTTGATCAGTCCTGCACACCGGCTTGGAGGAATTTTAGCCCATTCCTCCGTACAGAACAGCTTCAACTCTGGGATGTTGGTGGGTTTCCTCACATGAACTGCTCGCTTCAGGTCCTTCCACAACGTTTTGATTGGATTAAGGTCAGGACTTTGACTTGGCCATTCCAAAACATTAACTTTACACTAACATTTAACTCTTCTTTAACCATTCTTTGGTAGAATGACTTGTGTGCTTAGGGTCGTTGTCTTGGTGCATGACCCACCTTCTCTTGAGATTCAGTTCATGGACAGATGTCCTGACATTTTCCTTTAGAATTTGCTGGTATAATTCAGAATTCATTGTTCCATCAATGATGGCAAGCCGTCCTGGCCCAGATGCAGCAAAACAGGCCCAAACCATGATACTACCACCACCATGTTTCACAGATGGGATAAAGTTCTTATGCTGGAATGCAGTGTTTTCCTTTCTCCAAACATAACACTTCTCATTTAAACCAAAAATTTCTATTTTGGTCTCATCCAAAACTTTTTTCCAATAGCCTTCTGGCTTGTCTATGTGATCTTTAGCAAACTGCAGACAAGCAGCAATGTTCTTTTTGAAGAACAGTGGCTTTCTCCTTGCAACCTTGCCATGCACACCATTGTTGTTCAGTGTTCTCCTGATGGTGGACTCATGAACATTAACATTAGCCAATATGAGAGAGGCCTTCAGTTGCTTAGAAGTTACCCTGGGGTCCTTTGTGACCTCACCGACTATTACACGCCTTGCTCTTAGAGTGATCTTTGTTGGTCGACCACTCCTGGGGAGGGTAACAATGGTCTTGAATTTCCTCCATTTGAACACAATCTGATTGTGGATTGGTGAAGTCCAAACTCTTTAGAGATGGTTTTGTAACCTTTTCCAGCCTGATGAACATCAACAACGCTTTTTCTGAGGTCCTTAGAAATCTCCTTTGTTCGTGCCATGATACACTTCCACAAACATGTGTTGTGAAGATCAGACTTTGATAGATCCCTGTTCTTTAAATAAAACAGGGTGCCCACTCGCACCTGATTGTCATCCCATTAATTGAAAACACCTGACTCTAATTTCACCTTCAAATTAACTGCTAATCCTAGAAGTTCACATACTTTTGCCACTCACGGATATGTTAATATCGGATCATTTTCCTCAATAAATAAATGACCAAGTATAATATTTTTGTCTCATTTGTTTAACTGGGTTCTCTTTATCTACTTTTAGGACTTGTGTGAAAATCTGATGATGTTTTAGATCATATTTATGCAGAAATATAGAAAATTCTAAACAGTTCACAAACTTTCAAGCACCACTGTATGACTGAATAGCAAAATGCATTTTGATGTTGTTAGTGGCGGTGGTGATGGTGCTAGAGTGGGTCTGATTAATGAATAAAAAAAACCCTGTAAATTCTTCCAATTTCTGTCTTTTTATGAAACTGACAAGAACAGATATTAGACGTAATCTTTATTCCCTTCCACGGAAAGATTTCGCTCAGGTAGTTAATTTATATAAATGAAAGCGCCTGCTACACTTTTTAAAGATACTTTAATTAGTTCTGCTACAGTATATTTGCACTTTGCTGGCTCTGCAAATGCCTGGATATGAGCTGATACTATAGAAACAATAACTGAGCCATACTGTTATACAATACTTGCAAAAGTATTCATCCCCCTTGGTGTTTGTCCTGTTTTGTCGCATTCCAAGATGGAATTAAAATGGATTTTTGGGCAGTGAGCACCATTTGATTTACACAACATGCCTACAACTTTAAAAGAGCACTTTTTTTTATTGTGACACAAACAATAATTAAGATGAAAAAACAGAAATCTGGAGTGTGCATAAGTATTGACACCCCTCAGTCAATACTTTATAGAGGCACCTTTTGCTACAATTACAGCTGCAAGTCTCTTGGGGTATGTCTCTATTAGCTTAGCACATCTAACCACTGGGATTTTTGCCCATTCCTCAAGGCAAAACTGCTCCAACTCCTTCAAGTTAGATGGGTTGTGTTGGTGTACAGTAATCTTCAAGTTATGCCACAGATTCTCAATTGGATTGAGGTCTGGACTTTTACCAGGCCATTCCAAGACATTTAAATGTTTCCCTTTAAACCATTCCAGTGTAGCTTTAGCAGTATGTTTAGGGTCATTGTCCTGCTGGAACATGAACCTTCATCCCAGTCTCAAACCTCTGGCCGACTCAAACAGGTTTTCCTCCAGAATTGCCCTGTCTTTAGTGCCATCCATCTTTTCTTCAGTCCTGACCAGTTTTCCTGTCCCTGCAGGTGAAAAACATCCCCACAGCATGATGCTGCCACCACCATGCTTCATTGTAGGAATGGTGTTCTCAGGGTGTTGGGTTTGCACCACACATGGCATTTCCCATGATGGCCAAAAAGATCAATCTTTGTCTCATTTGACCAGAGAATCTTCTTCCATGTGTTTGGGGAGTCTGACACATGCTGTTGGGTCCAAACGTGATTTTTTGAGCTCTGACTTTTTTCTGGCCACTCTTCCATAAAGCCCCACTCTGTGGAGTGTACAGCTTAAAGTGGTCCTATAGACAAATACTCCCATCTCCACTGTGGATCTTTGCAGCTCCCTCAGTGTTATCATTGGTGTCTTTGTTGCATCTCTGATTAATGCCCTCCTTACCCGGTCTGTGAGTTTTGCTGGGCGGCCTTCTCTTGTCAGGTTTGTAGGGGTGCCATATTCTTTCCATTTTGCTATAATGGATTTAATGGTACCCTGTGGGATATTCAAAGTTTGGGATATTTTTTATAACCCAACCCTGATCCATACTTCTCCACAACTTTGTCTCTGACCTGTTTGGAGGCTCCTTGGTTTTCATGTTGCTTGCTTAGTAGTGTTGCAGAGTCAGGGTCCTTCCAGAACAGGTTGATTTATACAGACATCATGTGACAGATCATGTGACACTGATTGCACACAGGTGGATCTTAATCAACTAATTATGTGACTTATGAAGTGAATTAGTTGGACCAGCTCTTATTTAGGGGTTTCATATGAAAGGGGTTGAATACTTATGCACACTCTAGATTTTTGTTTTTTCATCCTAATTATTGTTTGTGTCACAATAAAAACAGTGTGCATTTTTAAAGTGGTAGGCATGTTGTGTAAATCAAATGGTGCTGACCCCCCCCAAATCCATTTTAACTCCAGCTTGGAATGCAACAAAACAGGACAAACACCAAGGGGATGAATACTTTTGCAAGGCACTGTACGAAAATAATGCATGTCTTGTGACCAGTCAGATTCAAGCATTCATCTATGCTGCGTTATTAAAAAACAAACAAACAAAAACCATAAACTGCTTTAATGGTGAAATGAAAAGTGCTTAGAAGAAGAAGCCGCCTTTATTTTTCGCATGCACACTCAGCATTTAACCCATCTGAATCCGTGAACACACACATAAGTGAGCAATGAGCATACACACATACCCAGAGCAGTGGGCAGCTACGCTACAGCACCCAGAGACCAGTTGGGGGTTAGGTGCATGTCTTTCAACTGCCAGGGAAACCAGAGCACCTGCACACAAACACGGGGAGAACATACCAACTCCACACAGAAAGGCCCCCTTCGGCTGCTGGGCTTGAACCCAGAACCTTCTTACTGTGAAGCGACGGTGCTAACCACTACACCACCATGCCGCCTGATTATTAGAATGTGATCCTCTAATCCTGTACATCATCATTCTGAATCTATAGACTTCATGCATATGTCATATACTTGCATGTTACTTCATTCCAAAGATTTTAGTTCCATTATCGACTCATCGGCCATGTTGGAATTTGTTAGGACTGGGACTGTTTTGGCCTCTAGAGGCCGCTGTTATGTTTATCTTGTCATGTTTGTTTTGGCCTCTAGAGGCCGCCACTGTGTTTTGTGTTTGTCTTGATTGCCTGTTTCCTGCCCCGCCCTGTTCCTTAATTAGTTTGTGTATAAATACCCCTCTGGTTGGTCCCTTGTCACGGAGTCTTTATGCTATGCTGTCTAGTGCTAGTTTCCGCTGTCCCACGTATCTTGCCTGTGCCCTTGTGTTTTGGATATTTTTGCTTTCTTTGGACTTTGTACCTTTTTGATCTTCTGAGCGTTCAGCATTTTGCCTTTCCTTTTGTTTTTGGACATTTTACCTTTGGATATTTTTATTTTGGTTTATCTTCTGAGCTTTTGGATTTTCTTTTTGTTTTTTCCATTGGATTGTAAATAGTGTAAATAAACTTTTTTTTTTTTTTTTTGATACTCTACTTTCGCCTCACGCCTCTGCACTTGAGTCATCCCCCTGGTGGCCTAGTGGGGGTTTGCTGGATTATCACACCAATGACCTGGGTTTGAATCCCAGCAAAACCCTAACAGGAATTAAACATTAGTGACAATTAGAACAAACTTGTGAAGAACTATTGAGAAATAACGAGAGATGAACATATTACTAAATATAGGTCTGGGGTGCTAGAACCTGCAGAGAGAAGACAGATGGAAAATCCACACCTTCCACTTGATTAGATTGACATGCTTCCTGTTGCACAATAAGCAAAAGAGACAGGATGTTAAGGGGTAGAGGCTTCTAGGACATCCTGCTGATCATGAAAGTCATGGTAAAAGGCTTGACTATAATGCTAATTTATCACTGTTGCTACCAAGCAGTGACTAACCCAGACATACAGCAGCAATGCAATCAGCTAATAGCAAGACCCATATTAAATAAACAAATAGGATGATACAGTATAAAGCTGCCTACTGTCAAGTCTCTGTCTATCTTTTGACAGATCAGGTTTGGTGCCTTATTCAAACACTTGTCTCTCTTTGTGAAGATTATTATAAAAGAAGAAAACAGCTTTTCTTCAGCTCTTTTCTCAAGGGATGTCTCAGTACAGCCATGCCCAGTGTATATCAATTACAGTGACAGCGCCTTCTTTTCTGTGCACCTTTCTATTTATGCCACTGGTTTCATCAGAAAACTGTCTCTAGCTTTTCCTTCCCTCTATACGAATAGCACAAGGAAGAAAAACATATCAGGTGCTGTCAGTAACGGTGTTGAAAACATGAGTTCGGAGTAGGCTCCAAATATGGCCGCTCTGGACTACAATCCCCAAGAGTTACAGTGCCCTCTATCACCTGACTTCTAATTACATCACCTGTCTCCCATTCATCAGTAATCACCTCGCCGAAGTATTGTTTAGTGTTCTGTGCCTAACTTTACCGAGCCGTTTGACTTCTACCTGATTTCCTGTGTTTGACCAGTGTTTACGTTTAATCTTGACTTCGTCTTACCGGTTTCCCTATGTTGCTCTGTTTGCCATTCAACTGACCTCCGCCCATCCCTGACCACAATTCCTGCTCTTTGTTTTGACTCAGACCACAGTTTGCGACGCCCCTGTTCTCCCCTGCACTTGCACTCTGACAGGTACTGTACAGTATATAACGCAGGTCTGTAATGCAGTCCCAGCCTATATACACACACACACACACACACCAATTTTTACACATCTCTATTCAATTTCATACAAACAATATGATAAATCAATACACAAAAACATGCAAGTCTTTAATAGCAAACATACTGTATATTAATTAAAGGGGATATACTGTGACAAACTCACTTTTTCAGTTCTTTGTGCACATACATTTGGGTATCTGGAGCTGACCAACCCACAAACTCTGAAATAAGACACCCGGTCAGTTTCTTTTATGCTGCCTATTTCAAAAAACATGAGTTTCAAAAAGCCATTCGGATTTGTCTCCCCTTTCTATGTCACAAGTGGAGCTCATTAGAATGATCATGCCCCCTCATTTGAGTATCTCGACTCGTGGCGTGAGAACTGCCTTTGCGAATGAATATTCATGAGGAAAGTGCTACCTGATTGGCCAGTGGAATGGAGGGTGGGTTGAGCAGTGGCTTGTTATCATTTAAAGGAACAGGCACATAAGTCAGCCATTTTTACAGGGCTGTTTAGACAGGGTGAGAAGGAGCCGTGGTGGTTTATCCGCGTGGTATTTTGTCCAAAGCATGTCGCAGACGTTTCATGAAGACCTCAGGGGACTGTGACAACTTGTGGAAAAGGGGTATGTCACCTTTAAAGAATGTGATACTGCTCAAATAGCTAGACAGAGAGAAACTGGCACACAAGAGAAGTGAAAACACCAAGGAGCATAAACTGGAAATGTACAGTATACACATCATGATAAACTTGAAACAAAACACAGGAGACATAATAGACTGTAACGACAAAAACTAATGAGCTATGAGCAGGAGAAAACAAAAACAAAACATGAACAAAAGAGTATGTAATAATAATAATAATAATAATAATAACAAATAATAAACACAATTGTCATTGCACTGCATTGTATTGTATTTTTGTCAGTTAGTTATGTGTATTGGCCCTTCCGAATTCGGAGTCTTGCAACCTCAACACCTGCAATTCCTGAAATTACTGGTGGAAGGGTGAACACAGGCTGAAAGCCAGACGGTCCAAATGCTCTGGCGATTCCTGTGGCCAATGCAGGCACGTACCCCCATCCTCCTGGGAACCATCATCGGAGGTGCATCCCCCCGTCGGCCCTGGTTGTCCTGCTCTCTTGCTTGCCACCTGGATCCCTGGCGGGGAGCGAAGCGATGTGGACGAGGACTGTGCACCCTCATCACCACCGTCAACAACAAATCCTTTCCACAGGCTATGTCCCCCCCTTCATCTGTCTCTTTCTTCTTTGATGAAGGCAGCTGCTGGATGGCAGTGGAAGCCCTCAGCTCGGAATCTGCACGTAGGCAGCACCGGTATTGTGATGGCTGTTCCATGGCACACCCTGAGCCTGATCCGTGTCCTGCCAGCGTCTCTGGGCACCCTTATTCAAGGATAGCACTACCCACCCTAATCCAGGGAAGGGACAATAAAAGGAGTCCTAAAGAAAGCTTGTCCAGGATACTGCACCTAGAGAACCATCCCACAGTCAGAAACCTATGTCTATTGGACAGTGCAGCGACACAGTGGGTTTCATTGCTGCTTTGCAGCTCCAGAGTCCCTGATTCAATCCTGTACTTGGGTTACTGTCTATGTGGAGTTCTAAACATGTTTTCCCCATGTCACCATGGGTTTCTTCCAGGTTCTCCACTTTCCACTCACCTCCCCAAAGGTGGAGTGGTTCAGTTCCTAAGAGTATGTGTTTGTATGTATATGGTGCCCTGCAATGGACGCCAATCCAGGTGTATTCTCAGGATAAGCCACGGATCCACCGCGACACTGACCAGGAAAAAGTAAGTGAAAGAGAGAAAGAGAGGGAGTAAGTTATGTCTATTAGTACTGCGTTACACAATGGCACGCAAAATGGTATGTGCAGTAAAAATATGTTTGTACAAAAACAAAGGTGACTGTGACCTGCATGTTTCCAGTGAGTCATTTCTCCAGTATGTTTCTGCCAATTTAAAAATGCATAAGTGCACATCTGTTCTCAAAACACAGATGTAAAATGTTCAAATAAAAGCGCACGCATATATGAATGTTAAGGAGGGCAGGAGACGTGGAATGTGGAAGAGGGAGAAGTATACAACCTTGGCGTGATATAATAGCGATGAGTAAAGGGCAGAGTCCAGAAGCTGTCTGAATATTTCAAATTTCATCAAATGAATAAGAAGTATGGATGAAGTTCAAGGGTGTCGCCTCCTCTGAACCATCTGCATCATTGGTCATATAATAGCGTTATCACAGACACAACACTGTATAGTATTACTATATAGCAGTAATCAATCAGAGCGTGCTATGGCAGACTGTGGATTGCTGTCAGAACAATGGAGCTATATTTAGACTCAAGGACCACACGTCACAACTTACACCAGAACAAGAGACACCAAAAGTCAAAGTGGTGTGTGCAACCCATTCCATTTGATTCAGAGATTCAGAATGCTACTGTAAAAGATGGTACCATCTTTCAGAACATCATCTCTCCGAGATAGACAAGATTCTGAACAGGCCGAACAGAACGCTGATAAAGCAACCAGATATGGTTACATTTGAACTAGTGGAGACATTTGAAGGAGTGAAGATATCTGGTCAGTAATGTCTTTCATCTCATCTCATTATCTCTAGCCGCTTTATCCTGTTCTACAGGGTCGCAGGCAAGCTGGAGCCTATCCCAGCTGACTACGGGCGAAAGGCGGGGTACACCCTGGACAAGTCACCAGGTCATCACAGGGCTGACACATAGACACAGACAACCATTCACACTCACATTCACACCTACGGTCAATTTAGAGTCACCAGTTAACCTAACCTGCATGTCTTTGGACTGTGGGGGGAAACCGGAGCACCCGGAGGAAACCCACGCGGACACGGGGAGAACATGCAAACTCCGCACAGAAAGGCCCTCGCCGGCCACGGGGCTCGAACCCGGACCTTCTTGCTGTGAGGCGACAGCGCTAACCACTACACCACCGTGCCATCCGTAATGCCTTTCATTTCATTATAATTTACATTATTCTATCTATATTCACTGGATATGAGCAATCACGCGCTCTGATACTAGGATATCAGCTCATATACCGCGAGTAGAGAAAAACAAAATGGTGGAGCACGTTGTTGAACCAGCCAAGGACGAAATAAAAACTCTGCTTGAAAACAAAATCCCCAAAAATACAAAAAAGCAACAAAATATGGAATAAAAGTATTTGATGGTAAGAATGTATCTTGTTTATTTTTCAAGAATCTCATCTCATCTCATTAGCCGCTTTATCCTTCTACAGGGTCGCAGGCAAGCTGGAGCCTATCCCAGCTGACTACGGGCGAAAGGCGGGGTACACCCTGGACAAGTCGCCAGGTCATCACAGGGCTGACACATAGACACAGACAACCATTCACACTCACATTCACACCTACGGTCAATTTAGAGTCACCAGTTAACCTAACCTGCATGTCTTTGGACTGTGGGGGAAACTGGAGCACCCGGAGGAAACCCACGCGGACACGGGGAGAACATGCAAACTCCGCACAGAAAGGCCCTCGCCGGCCACGGGGCTCGAACCCGGACCTTCTTGCTGTGAGGCGACAGCGCTAACCACTACACCACCGTGCCATCCGTAATGCCTTTCATTTCATTATAATTTACATTATTCTATCTATATTCACTGGATATGAGCAATCACGCGCTCTGATACTAGGATATCAGCTCATATACCGCGAGTAGAGAAAAACAAAATGGTGGAGCACGTTGTTGAACCAGCCAAGGACGAAATAAAAACTCTGCTTGAAAACAAAATCCCCAAAAATACAAAAAAGCAACAAAATATGGAATAAAAGTATTTGATGGTAAGAATGTATCTTGTTTATTTTTCAAGAATCTCATCTCATCTCATTAGCCGCTTTATCCTTCTACAGGGTCGCAGGCAAGCTGGAGCCTATCCCAGCTGACTACGGGCGAAAGGCGGGGTACACCCTGGACAAGTCGCCAGGTCATCACAGGGCTGACACATAGACACAGACAACCATTCACACTCACATTCACACCTACGGTCAATTTAGAGTCACCAGTTAACCTAACCTGCATGTCTTTGGACTGTGGGGGAAACTGGAGCACCCGGAGGAAACCCACGCGGACACGGGGAGAACATGCAAACTCCGCACAGAAAGGCCCTCGCCGGCCCCGGGGCTCGAACCCAGGACCTTCTTGCTGTGAGGTGACAGCGCTAACCACTACACCACCGTGCCACCTTTTCAAGAATTATTATTATTATTATTATTATAGCATTTTTCACAAATTGCTCCTGTCATTTCGCCGGTTTATTTACATTCTAAGTGTTAATGATTTTGTCGGACGTTTTATGTAAAGGTTTATTTATTGAATTTGCAAAAAATAAAAATGCTCTGTTTCTCAAAATCCAGTAAACTTGGATAGAATAAAACAGTTATTCCACTCAATCTCGTCGTACATGGCTTATAGCCGACTCGGTGCTACACGCCTCGTCAGCTGTCAGCTCATGTATGACTAAATTTCGTGGAATAACTGTTAAGTACAGTATATCAATGTTTGATGTGTATTGTGTGTTTTTTTGTCATTTGAAGCAAAATGACACAGCTGTGGATATACACTCACCGGCCACTTTATTAGGAACACCCATCCACCCACTGTTTCATGCAGTTCTGTAATCAGCCAATCCCTTGACGGCAACACAGTGCATCAAATCATGCAGATACAAATCAAGAGCTTCAGTTTATTAATGTTCACTTCAAACATCAGAATGGGAAAAATTGTGATCTCAAAGTGTGACTTTCTTTCACTGTGGCATGGGTGTTGGTTTGAGCCAGATGAACTGGTTGGAGTATTTCAGAAGCTGCTGATCTCCTGGGGGTTTTCACACACAACAGTCTCTAGACTTTACACAGAATGGTGCGAAAAACAAAAAACACTGAGTGAGCGACAGTTCTGTGTGTGGAAACAAACGCCTTGTTGATAAGAGAGGTCAGAGGAAAATGGCCAGATTGGTTCGAGCTGCCAGGAAGGACATAGCAACTCATAGCAACTCTTTACAGCCATGGTGAGCAGAAAAGCATCTCAGCATGCAACAGCAGAAGACTACATTGTGTTCCACTCTGGCAGCCAAGAACAGGAATCTTACAATCAAGAACAAGTTTCTATTAAAGTGGCCGGTGAGTGTAAATGATGAAGGATTCAACGTGAACAAAATCAGGTGTCGTATCAGGAGTATCGACCATAACTTCAATTCAGTTTTACTTGTACAGAACTTCATGCAGAATCAGGATGCAGATAGATCCCTAATGAGCAAGCCTGAGGTGCCGAGAACACTGTCAAGTCACAATGAATGCATAAGCATAACATTACACATGTGCTGCAATCTCAGGAAATAGTGTCATGCACCATGTTCCAACCACTGGCCTGTACAAAACTGAGAAACTGACTGTCTTCTTGATTTCTTGGGGCCTTTTATACTGCTTCTAATTACTGATTATGGAAAGTGAGTAGTGAGACAAGACGTGCCAAATTACATCAGGGAATGGTTCGTTGCCTGCGAACTAATATCAAAAAGGAATAAAACATGACTGTTGTAGGAAAAGAATCCACAATGTCACCACCCTAAAGGGGATCGTTTTCCTATAGCATCATGCTTTAAAATGTTTTATTCCTCTTCTACTCCAGCAATTAGAATTTCCATTTATTAATAAATAACTGGTTCTTTTTAACCAGTTATAATAGGTATGTGAGTAAAATGTTCAACATGATTAAATGCTAACACAAATAGTACAGATAGAAATGGATTGAAAAACCCTTTGAAATGATACCAAGATCAAGTTTATAGGTTGAGTAATGAGACCGTCAATGACGGCGTAGTTCACTCTGGCGCTGTCTAGTCCAGAAGGAACGATCTAAAGTGGGCCACCTTGCGCAATAAATGTTGCAAGCTAATATACACTATATACAACCCCGATTCCAAAAAAGTTGGGACAAAGTACAAATTGTAAATAAAAACAGAATGCAATAATTTACAAATCTCAAAAACTGATATTGTATTCACAATAGAACATAGACAACATATCAAATGTCCAAAGTGAGACATTTTGAAATTTCATGCCAAATATTGGCTCATTTGAAATTACATGACAGCAACACAGCTCAAAAAAGTTGGGACAGGGGCAATAAGAGGCTGGAAAAGTTAAAGGTACAAAAAAGGAATAGCTGGAGGACCAAATTGCAACTCATTAGGTCAATTGGCAATAGGTCATTAACATGACTGGGTATAAAAAGAGCATCTTGGAGTGGCAGCGGCTCTCAGAAGTAAAGATGAGAAGAGAATCACCAATCCCCCTAATTCTGCGCCGACAAATAGTGGAGCAATATCAGAAAGGAGTTCAACAGTGTAAAATTGCAAAGAGTTTGAACATATCATCTACAGTGCATAATATCATCAAAAGATTCAGAGAATCTGGAAGAATCTCTGTGCGTAAGGGTCAAGGCTGGAAAACCATACAGGGTGCCCATGATCTTCGGGCCCTTAGACGGCACTGCATCACATACAGGCATGCTTCTGTATTGGAAATCACAAAATGGGCTCAGGAATATTTCCAGAGAACATTATCTGTGAACACAATTCACCGTGCCATCTGCCGTTGCCAGCTAAAACTGTATAGTTCAAAGAAGAAGCCGTATCTAAACATGATCCAGAAGCGCAGACGTCTTCTCTGGCCCAAGGCTCATTTAAAATGGACTGTGGCAAAGTGGAAAACTGTTCTGTGGTCAGACGAATCAAAATTTGAAGTTCTTTATGGAAATCAGGGACGCCATGTCATTCGGACTAAAGAGGAGAAGGACGACCCAAGTTGTTGTTAGCGCTCAGTTCAGAAGCCTGCATCTCTGATGGTATGGGGTTGCATTAGTGCATGTGGCATGGGCAGCTTACACATCTGGAAAGACACCATCAATGCTGAAAGGTATATCCAGGTTCTAGAGCAACATATGCTCCCATCCAGACGACGTCTCTTTCAGGGAAGACCTTGCATTTTCCAACATGACAATGCCAAACCACATACTGCATCAATTACAGCATCATGGCTGCGTAGAAGAAGGGTCCGGGTACTGAACTGGCCAGCCTGCAGTCCAGATCTTTCACCCATAGAAAACATTTGGCGCATCATAAAATGGAAGATACGACAAAAAAGACCTAAGACAGTTGAGCAACTAGAATCCTACTTTAGACAAGAATGGGTTAACATTCCTATCCCTAAACTTGAGCAGCTTGTCTCCTCAGTCCCCAGACGTTTACAGACTGTTGTAAAGAGAAAAGGGGATGTCTCACAGTGGGAAACATGGCCTTGTCCCAACTTTTTTGAGATGTGTTGTTGTCATGAATTTTAAAATCACCTAATTTTTCTCTTTAAATGATACATTTTCTCAGTTTAAACATTTGATATGTCATCTATGTTCTATTCTGAATAAAATATGGAATTTTGAAACTTCCACATCATTGCATTCCGTTTTTATTTACAATTTGTACTTTGTCCCAACTTTTTTGGAATCGGGGTTGTACAAGCTATATAAAGAAGCTATATACACCCTAGGAATACTGACCTATTTGCAGAATCCAAAATGGTGAGGAATTAACTGAGAAGAAGCAATATTTGTTGAACTGTTCATTAAGGCTTAATTAGTCCATAACGTCATTAATAATTGTAATTAAGCAAAACTAGGTAGAAGTTATATGCACCCTAGGTACCCCTACTTTCATGCCAGAAAGAATCAAAATCAGTGAAAAACTGAGGGAGAAGAAGCGATTTGTGTGGAAACTGCTCGTTAGGGCTTAATTACTCCATATCTTCATTATTAATTGCAATTATGCAAATTTGTGTAGAAGCTACTGTATATGCACCCCAGGCAATCCTACCTTCCTGCCAAAAGGAATACAAATCAGTGAAGAATTGAGAGAGAAGAAGCAATTTTCATGAACTGTGGATGACGGACAACACACGATAGCATAAACTCATCACCTGTCAGCCGGATGAGCTAATAATAATAATAATAAGAAGAAGAAGAAGACGACGACACTGGAAATTTGAATCTTTCATTAATTTATGTTATTTTATCCTTTGTTTTCCAGTGAAATTCAAACAAAAGCTGTGACCTGAAGCATAAAAACAATCCATTTTTTGTCAACCTTTTAATTTTCGAGATACTGATTAGCCTAATAAATTGCTTTATGCAAGAAAGTGACATTTATTTCTTTAGGTTTTTGGGTGAAACATTCAGGAATCATATTTCCTTGTAATATGTGTCATGATTGTTTACATTCTTCAGCCACAGAACCAAATTTTTCAGACAATAAAACTCGTGGTCTTCATTCAAATTCACTGAAATTTCAATAATTTGTAGTTAAGTCTTCTTCTTCTTCTTCTTTTGGCTGCTCCCGATTAGGGGTCGCCACAGCGGATCTTTCGTCTCCATTGCTCCCTGTCTTCAGCATCCTTCTCTACCACACCTGCCACTTTCATGTCCTCTCTCACCACATCCATGTATCTCCTCTTTGGCCTTCCTCGTTTTCGTTTGACTGGCAGCTCCATCCTCAACATTCTCCTTCCCACATGCTCTGCATCTCTTCTCAGGATGTGCCCATACCATCTCAGTCTCATCTCTCTTAGCTTAATTCCCAAGCTCTCCACATGTGCTGTCCCTCTGATGTGCTCGTTCCTTATCCTGTCCAACCTCCCATCGCAAACCTTAACATCCTCAACTCCGCCACCTCCAACTTTGCCTCCTGTCTCTTCGTTAAGGGTACGGTCTCTAATCCATACATCACAGCTGGTCTCACTACCATCTTATACATCTTACCTTTCACTTTTGCTGGGACTTTCCTATCACAAATGACTCCCGAAACCCTTCTCCAACTGCTCCACCCTGCCTGCACTCGCTTTCTCACCTCACTATCGCAGCCCCCATTTTCCTGCACAGTTGACCCCAGGTACTTGAATTCACCAACTTTCTTTACGTCTACTCCTTGCATCTTCGCTACACTCTCATCCCCATTCTCATTGGTGCACATGTATTCTGTTTCACTACTGCTCACCTTCATTCCTCTTCGTTCCAATGCATACCTCCATCTCTCCAAACCCAACTCAACCTCCTTTCTACTTTCACCACATATCACAATATCATCCGCAAACATGTTCCATGGTGACTCTTGCCTCACTTCGTCCGTCAAGCTATCCATCACTATGGCAAACAAAAAAGGACTCAAAGCAGATCCTTGATGGAGTCCAACCTTCACCTTGAACCAGTCAGTTGTTCCAACTGCACACCTCACTGCTGTTTCACTGTTCTCATACTGTATATGTCTTGCACCACTCTGATATACTTCTCATTCACTCCACTCTTAAGTAGTGGTTTGGGGTCACTTTGAAATGTCCTTATTTTTGAAAGAAAAGCACTGTTCTTTTCAATGAAGATCACTTTAAACTAATCAGAAATCCACTCTATACATTGCTAATGTGGTAAATGACTATTCTAGCTGCAAATGTCTGGTTTTTGGTGCAATATCTCCATAGGTGTATAGAGGCCCATTTCCAGCAACTCTCACTCCAGTGTTCTAATGGTACAATGTGTTTGCTCATTGCCTCAGAAGGCTAATGGATGATTAGAAAACCCTTGTACAATCATGTTAGCACAGCTGAAAACAGTTGAGCTCTTTAGAGAAGCTATAAAACTGACCTTCCTTTGAGCAGATTGAGTTTCTGGAGCATCACATTTGTGGGGTCGATTAAATGCTCAAAATGGCCAGAAAAATGTCTTGACTATATTTTCTATTCATTTTACAACTTATGGTGGTAAATAAAAGTGTGACTTTTCATGGAAAACACAAAATTGTCTGGGTGACCCCAAACTTTTGAATGGTAGTGTAGAGGCTAAAAGACTATTGTAGTTTAAAGACTGTGTTTAGTCACCTTCAGCAAAAACAATGACCCAAAAAAACCAATGAGCTCATAATCACAACGGTTGAAACTGGAACTAGATCATTTGCAGCTGAGCCAGTGGTTATGTGTTTTTTTGTTGTTGTTTTTTGTTTTTTTTTCTGGTGGTGTCAGTGAGAATCCTTAGAATTCCTGAAAATAAACCAGGATCTCCGAGGAAATCCTAATTGCAGCTAGCGGAACCAAGATGAAAGCCAAGTTGAAAGTCGCAGAGACTTAGTTACAGTTACATTTAATGTTGTGGAATGCTTGCAAGACAAGATTCCTGTTGTCACTTCCATCATCATCATTCCTTCACCAGCCTCTTTTTTTTTTCTTCTCGCTTGAAGTTAAGAAGACAAACGAACAAAGTTTGGCAAGTTACTGCAAAACCAGAAAGTGCAAAGTCCTCCCTCTTGAAACAGAAAACTCTGAAGCTGAAAAACCTTCTAACTCATAAAAGGTAAAAGCACTAGACTCCTTCTATAAATGTTTGATTCAATTCAGTTCGTTTTTTTATTTATGTCGAACTTTTACCAATGGACACTATCACAAAGCAGCTTCACAGGAACCCAGATACAGATTGAAATCCCTAATGAGGAAGCCAGAGGGCAGAGCCAGGCACAATGGTACCAAGGAAAAACTCCCAGAGATGACATGAGCAAGAAAACTTGAGAGGAACCAGACTCAAAAGAGAACTCCTCTTCTTTTGTATGACACCAGATAGCAAGATTATAAGTCATTACTCTTCCATAACTGCATTCTATAAGGTCATAAAGTTCAACATTGAGAATGGTGAAATCTTCCGGATGAGTTTTGAGCGTTGAATGCAAGTGAAGTTATGCACTGAACTATGAGTGAAGTGGAATTTTTAGGTGATTCAAGTGTGTCATGTCAATGCCAGAATCTACATCAAACTCCATCTTCCAGAATATACCATGACCTACAAACACGTCTCCCAGGACTATATTCCCCAACACACCAATGCTAATCGACGTTCAAGATCACCTGACTTCTAATCACCTCAATTATACTCAGTTATACACACATTATAAATACAGACTCCAAACACTCACACAATGTGAAGTAGTAGTCTGGTTCATGATCTTGTTTTTGTTTTCTGGATTAACGATTCGAGTTTCTGCATTTTTTGCTATTGCTTCACGTTTTGGATTTGTTTAACTGTCTGCTAGAAATAAAGCATATTTTGCAATCCATAGCAAGCTTTAGGGATACTGTGTGCTAACGTCCACAGCAACCTCCTGGCAAGCCTCTTCAAATGTTAAATAAACCTCTTCCATAAAGCTTCACTTCATCTATCAAGGAATATATGGTTTTCTTTGCTAAACAACACTTTTTTAACATGCTTATTATTAGCCTAAACCTGTGTGAACACAAAATGGAGCGAGAGCATAAAAATTCACTCTGACTGCCCTGCCAATGATGCTGGTAAATCTGTGGACGTTCTGTGATCTCAATGAAGTAGGTGGCTACAGGGTCATAGCATACTTTATTTAAAAGGGCCACAAAGAAAACACATCAACTGGTATGCTAATAATCAAAATAATAAAATAATTTTTAAAAATTGGTTAGGGCAGGGGCGGCACGGTGGTGTAGTGGTTAGCGCTATCGCCTCACAGCAAGAAGGTCTGGGTTCGAGCCCCATGGCCGGCGAGGGCCTTTCTGTGCGGAGTTTGCATGTTCTCCCCGTGTCCGCATGGGTTTCCTCCGGGTGCTCCGGTTTCCCCCACAGTCCAAAGACATGCAGGTTAGGTTAACTGGTGACTCTAAATTGACCGTAGGTGTGAATGTGAGTGTGAATGGTTGTCTGTGTCTATGTGTCAGCCCTGTGATGACCTGGCAACTTGTCCAGGGTGTACCCCGCCTTTCACCCGTAGTCAGCTGGGATAGGCTCCAGCTTGCCTGCGACCCTGTAGAACAGGATAAAGCGGCTAGAGATAATGAGATGAGATGGTTAGGGCGGCACAGTGGTGTAGTGGTTAGCACCGTCGGCTCACAGAAAGAAGGTTCTGGGCTTGAGCCCAGTGGCCGATGGGGGCCTTTTTGTGTGGAGTTTGCATGTTCTCCCTATGTGTGCATGGGTTTACTCCAGGTGCTCCAGTTTCTCCCACAGTCCAAAGCAGTGTTGTAGTCGAGTCACTAAACCTCAAGTCCAGTCACGAGTCCCCAGTGTTCAAGTCAAGTCCAGACTCCAATCGCATCATTTGATGGTGGCTGTTTTAGTACCATTAACATTAGTTTGTTCCTGAATGTGATGTATGAACAGGTGAATGTGCTTCTCTCCGTCAGGGAGTGTGAAGTATTCTGTCAGAGATGGTTGGGAGACGGATGTAAGTGCAGAAGGTGTGTTTATTAATACAAGTGAAGACAGTAAACAATCCAGAACGGCAGGGAAAAATCATAAAACAATGAAACAGGCAATAGGTCGAGTGAAGCACAAACAGGCTATCGTAGACTCGGCAGAATCAAAGACGAGAAACAGCAAATCGGGGATCAGGAAACCAAACAAGGAAATAAGGCTTGGTAATGTGTCAGCAACGTAACTTCGCAAAGTAAGTGTGTGTTCACAGTTTTTATATAGGCGCGTTGATTGTGTCTTAATCCTGTGCAGGTCAAGGACGCGCTATCCTAATGGGCTTCATGGGCAGCTGCCCAGGGCCTCGGCCACTAGGGGGCCTCGGAGGTAGCGAGATCGGAAAATATGAAATGATATTTTCAGAAGTTTTGATCATATTGATAACATTTTTGATGCATTTCGCCACCCGTAAGGAAGCCCACCTTGTCCCGTCGCATAAATCACCCATCATTGTCAATATGATCACTGTCCACCATGTCTTCACATGCTACGCCAGCTTAAGTTCAATAATTTAATTAATGACTTCGCTTTCCAGAAAAGTAGGAAAGTGCCCTTGTAAGTTGACCCATGGCTGTCAAACTGAATGCGCAAAGCTGTGTGCCACTGCTGTTTGGGACATTACGTGTGTGAAAGGATGAAATGTTTCACATAGCCTAACATTTTGAGATTTATTTCTGAGAAGCAAGATATTTTTCTTTGTTATCGCTCTTTGTTTTCACAAGTTAAAAGTCACCTGGATTCCAAAATGAAAACGAACGGTTATATACCAAATGAATGTTCTTGTTCTGAATACTAAAGAAACTGTTGTAGGCCTCGGTTATGTTCTTGACATGTTGTTCATTGACTCACTCATTCAAAGGCTTCTTGAGGCTAAACTTTAGTTAACCAGACTTGTTAACCGTGATGTCTGATGGATTTTTTTCGACAGGCACGTCTGAGGGGGTGAATTTGCTGAGCGCAGTTGACAACAGGCGGGGGTGGGGCCTCGGGGGTGTGTCTGCCCAGGGCCTCGGCAAGGGTTAACACGGCCCTGGTGCAGGTGCAAGTCGTTTACGGCGCGTGCAAGAGTCCGCTTGGCACACGCTCTGTCCGGAGTGCGCTCAAGAGTCTATCTGATGCATGTGCCAAGGTACACAGGTGTGACAATCTTGCATGAAATTAGTACAAAAATTAATGTAGATATAAATATCTTATGCCAAATTATTATGGCATGTTATAAAAAATAAAGAAAAAAATCAGATTCCTCGTCTTCAATTTATGAGTCTGAAAGCAGTTAATGTACGAGTCCGAGTCCAAGACTGAGTCATCAGTGCTCAAGTCCAAGTCAAGTCACAAGTCCTTAAAATTAGGGTACGAGTCAGACTTGAGTTCTACAAGCCTGGTCCAAAGACATGCAGTTAGGTTAACTTGCTACTCGAAATTGTCCATAGGTGTGAATGGTTCTTTCCCAAGCCCAGAAATGGGAGGGTTGTGGCAGGAAGGGCATCCACCATAAAACTATGCTCCAATTAATGACATGTGGATCAATAGGGTCCACATGGACCCTGACGTGGCAACAATGCTGGACAAGGGAGAAGATCATGACTTTTAAAAACTGGTTAACAATAGCATTAGGGAGACTGGGTAGACTTTTTGTTTTTACTTGTTTTTTGCCTTGTTGATTGTTGAAAGTGACTGCTTTTATTTTAACATATCTAACATGCACCTCTCGTCTTGTAATACCTCCCATTCAACAGCATCATTCAATTCACATGCAAATAAACAGCCAACACCCCTTACAAAAAAAAAAGAAGTTTCTTCAAGTGTGCTTCTAGTATACGTCTTTTAAACTAAAAATAAGAGTATGCGTTCAGTTTACTTTTTATTTACTTATCAGATATATACTTAAAGTTATACAGAAGTATACTTGGCTTATACTGAAAAGTATACTGAAAAGTCTAAGTATATTAAGCTTATACTTAAACTTTTGATCAAGATATACTTAAAAATGTAATAGAGTATTAAAATATTTGTGCCTCATAGACAGCATTGTTGACTCTTAGGTATGTCTGTGGTTCCATATAAGGATTTCTCATTATTATTATTATTATTATTATTATTATTATTATTATTTCTCCTGAGTGTTGCTTTCAATTTTGATTTTTAAAGAAAATTAATATGTTCTTAATCCTGAGTATCTGTTGTGAATTCTTACCTTTATAACGTCATTGTAACTTAAGCTACAAAACACTTAAGTTGTCTACTGGTAGTGTGCATGAGGTAAGGGTTAGGGCTAGAAAACTAATAGTATACCTAGAAGGGTAACTGCAGTATACTTCAAAACTAAAAAGTGGACTAGGTGTATATAACCAGTAACTAATATTATATTTCCAGTATGCTATAAAGTATACTTTTATAAACTAAAAAGTGGACTAAAAGTATAATACAAGTAAACTCATAGTATATTTCCAGTATTCTATGAAGTACGCTTTTGTAAACTAAAGAATGGACTACATGTATAGAACTAGTAAACTATTAGTATACAAGTTTACTTGTGGTATACTTGCAGTACAAAATAGAAAATACTAGTTGTATACTCAAAGTTCACTTCTCTTAGACTTAAAGTATACTTTTTATAAACTAAAAGTCAAGTCAAGTTTATTTGTATAGCGCTTTTAACAATAAACATTGTTGCAAAGCAGCTTTACAGAATTTGAACGACTTAAAACATGAGCTAATTTTATCCCTAATCTATCCCCAATGAGCAAGCCTGTGGCGACGGTGGCAAGGAAAAACTCCCTCAGACAACATGAGGAAGAAACCTCGAGAGGAACCAGACTCCAAAGGGAACCCATCCTCATTTGGGCAACAACAGACAACATAACTAACATTAACAGTCCTAACATAAAGTCAGCTTCACTGATGCTATAAACCCCCCCACCAACAGAAACCCAAGCGCAAAACCATTCACGACAACCGCAGTCCCAAAGTCAGCAAGTCAACTGCAGTCCTAAAGTCAGCAAGTCAACTGCAGTCCCCAGCCACAAAGCACCACCGCAAGAGTCCAGAACATCCTCCAGGCGCGACCCCCAACTGTCCACATGGGGCCGTCCTCCACAGGAGCGATGTGATGAGACTCCAACTAGACACAGGGCACCAGGATGGCTCAGGCAGGTCTGAGGAGCAGAAGAGGTCAGCATCTCGATCCCAGGACCGACATGTGACTCAGAGGGACAGATTTTCTTTGGGGGGAGTGGGCCAAATTAGTCCCAAGAAGTATTAGATTAGTTTACTTACAAGTATACTGTAAGTACATTGATATCAGTATACTTGGTACACAAAAGTATACTGTTAGGTTGTGCTGGGAATTGAACCCAGGTCGGTGGTGTAGAAACTCAGCAAACACCCACTAGGCTAAGCAGAGGAATGACTCAAGTGCAGAGGAGGGAGATCAAAGCTACAGTTCAATTAAGTTTATCGCCCAAGCTCAGAAGTCCAGAAAAATCCACAGCTTGTGAAAAAACAAAATCCACCAAGGTAAATCCAAACAAACAAAAGCAAAGGGGAGTCCCATATACAATTCGTACATTGGGGGAGTGCCTGTTAGAGAGCACACTTGTCCTGGGCCATCGGCATAGTGAGGTAGGGTGGCCAGTTCCTTTCCTCGCCGCCTTTAACTTCCCCAGTGTTTCCACCAGGTCCCCATTCACTGCTGGGTGGACAGGGAGCAAGCCCCAGATCCCCGTCGAGCCGAGAACCAGGGACCGTTCGCTTAGCGGTCAAGCGCTCTAACCACTTGGCCACCTGCGCTCCCCAAACAAACAGGAGATACAAGAAAAAAACATCCCAAAGTTCCAAGAGTTCAAAAATCCAAAACCAAGGAAGAGAAAGCAAAAATCCAAACGCTCAGAAGATACAAAAGGCAAAGTTCCAAGTAACAAAAAATAGTCAAAATGTCCCAAAAGAGCAAAATACCAAAGACAAAGGGCTAAGGCACACAGTACAAAAGTGACTCACCATAAAACAACGCAAAGACAAAATGGGGTAGTATAAATACCCAAAGTAACTGAACACATGACCAGATCATAATTGGCAATTAAGACTAGGTGGGGCACAAGGCACATGAAAAAACAAAGAAGCACATGGCTTGTCAAAACAAAAAAACCCTAGCTGTCAAAACAAACATGACATGACAAAGATATAATAGCGGCCTCTAGAGGCCAAGATAGTCCCAAAGCCTAACATACTGTATACTGAAGGAAATATATTTTAACTTAAGTTAATGAAATGAACTTGAAGTATATTTATTTTAGATAAGGGACTCTTTTGTAAGCTGTGGCACTAGTCAGTATGCAACTCCCTCCTGTTGTCACAAACTATATTATGCATTTCACCACCTCACTTGAAACAACTACGGTTTCCGATACCTTGGTCTATGCTTCATTTATGTATGTAAACAGGGCCATATTATAAATCATGGGCAAACCCACCATCACAATTATCAATTTCTCCTCCATGGTAGGCTCCTGGGGAACAGTTTGAATGGAACCAACATTTATATGAGTTTGTTCTCTCAGATTCTTTGGAGTGGAGCACTTCCAAATTCCAATTGGTTGCCGCCGAATAGTGCCATAGCTCATTAACATAAAGTTGCCTGAACGTCAACTTTATTCTGACGTCCCCACCACCCAAGACGCACCGTCAACAATCTCACCGCCGAGAGACGCTGGCTCAGATAGAAAATGAATGGCTTCCGGAAATTTTGATGCTCTTGCCATGTTCAGTGTGAACATAGGGTTAGATGATTCTGGAACATCTATCATACCAGTTCCTGTGTTACTATAGAAACAACACTGTATTAGAACAATAACATTCATATAAATCTACTGACCAAAATCCACCAAGGGGAAAAATGGCAGAGAAAAACTTTTGGACCAGCTACAAAGGTTTATGTTTAAGCAAGTGAACATTTACAATGGATTGATCACATTAAATAACGTAACTTTACCAGCCTACAGTAAGCTGCAAAGCCACCATGCAAGTGAATGGAGAGAACCTTAATCTGACTTTGTAGAATGGGATTCCATAGGTTCCTGACTTACCTATCTCATCTCGTTATCTCTAGCCGCTTTATCCTGTTCTACAGGGTTGCAGGCAAGCTGGAGCCTATCCCAGCTGACTACGGGTGAAAGGCGGGGTACACCCTGGACAAGTCGCCAGGTCATCACAGGGCTGACACATAGACACAGACAGCCATTCACACTCACATTCACACCTACGGTCAATTTAGAGTCACCAGTTAACCTAACCTGCATGTCTTTGGACTGTGGGGGAAACCGGAGCACCCGGAGGAAACCCACGCGGACACGGGGAGAACATGCAAACTCCACACAGAAAGGCCCTCGCCGGCCACGGGGCTTGAACCCGGACCTTCTTGCTGTGAGGCAACAGCGCTAACCACTACACCACCGTGCCGCCCGATTTACCTATCTATTTATGTAAATTTATAGAGCTAACTAAGAGACATTAAGTTTGGCATTGAAATAAAGCAAGCAAACAAAAGAAAAATCAGCATTTATTTTTTAAAAAACCCTGAAAAACAGAACATTGACATTGAAACACTTGTGTTGAAATTAACTTTGGGCAGTGAAAAGAGCTCCCCTGAAATAAAAGACAGCAATTAAAATAATCTAAGCTTCCAATCATGAACAAATGTAACAAACCTGATCCTTTTTGACCATCACATTTGTAATTTTATTATTTCTTTTAATTTTGATATTTTTTTGTTGTTATTGTTGTTTATTCTGATATACATTTTCAATGGCAATCTTTTCTTTAGGGGTGGCACGGTGGTGTAGTGGTTAGCGCTGTCGCCTCACAGCAAGAAGGTCCGGGTTTGAGCCCCGTGGCCGGCGAGGGCCTTTCTGTGCAGAGTTTGCATGTTCTCCCCGTGTCCGCGTGGGTTTCCTCCGGGTGCTCCGGTTTCCCCCACAGTCCAAAGACATGCAGGTTAGGTTAACTGGTGACTCTAAATTGACCGTAGGTGTGAATGTGAGTGTGAATGGTTGTCTGTGTCTATGTGTCAGCCCTGTGATGACCTGGCAACTTGTCCAGGGTGTACCCCGCCTTTCGCCCGTAGTCAGCTGGGATAGGCTCCAGCTTGCCTGCGACCCTGTAGAAGGATAAAGTGGCTACAGATAATGAGATGAGATGAATCTTTTCTTTATTTATTTATGTCAGCCTTTTTTCAGTGCAGTTTTTTTTTTGCTATAAGATCTGTTTTTTTCAATGTCAGTCCTTATCAATGTCAACTTTCTGTCTCTGTTTAGGCATGGAAGAAGGAGGGGTTTGATAGGAGGGGCAAGACATACATCATTTGCATAGATCCAGTCGACACCTCATATAAGCCATGCAGGTCAGTGGGACTTCTCATGAATAATTCACAACCTGATGAGAAACTAAAATACCCATCCAAACTAAACACTTTCAGGATGAATTAATGTCCATAAAGTGGATATAAAAAGTGTACACACCCTGTTAAAATGATCGGTTTTTCTGATGTAAAAAAAAATTTAAAAATGAGAGCACGATGAATAATTTAAAAACTTTTCCAACCTTTAATGTGACCTATAAACTGTACAATTCAATTGAAAAACAAACAAATCTGTTAGGGGGAAAATATATATAAAAAACAATTAAAAAAGTACAATAAGCTGGTTGCATAAGTGTGCACACCCTTAAACTAATACTTTGTTGAAGCCCCTTTTGATTTAATTACAGCATTCAGTCTTTTGGGGTTCTCACCTGCCATCAACTAAAATGACTCTGATTAACCCCAAATAAAGTTCAGACTTTTACTCAGTTGCATCCTCCAGCAAAAGCCAGGGTTCACGGAGAGCTTACAGAGCATCACAGGGATCTCATTGTTGAAAGGGATCAGTCAGGAGAAGGGTACAAAAAACATTTCCACGCCATTAGATATACCATGGAGCACAGTGAAGACCGTCAACAAGAAGTGGAGAAAATATGGGACAACAGTGACATTACCGAGAACTGGACGTCCCTCCAAAATTGATGAAAAGACAAGACAGAAACTGGTCATGGAGGCTGCCAAGAGGCCTACAGCAACACTGAAGGAGCTGCAGGAATTTCTGCCAAGTACTGGTTGTGTATCACCAAAAGAACCCCATACCCACGGTGAAGCATGGTGGTGGCAGCATCGTGTTTTGGGGTTATTTTTCTTTAGCTGGAACAGGGGCTTTAGTCAAGGTGGAGGGAATTATGAACAGTTCTAAATACCAGTCAATTTTGGCCCAAATCCTTCAGGTGTCTGCTAGACAGCTGAAGATGAATTTCATTTTTCAGCATGACAATAACCCCCAAAAAGTTTTGGAACGGCCCAGTCAGAGCCCAGACCTAAATCCAATTGAAAATTTATGGGTGACCTGAAAAGGGTTGTGCACAAGAGATGCCCTCGCAATCTGACAGATTTGGAACGTTTTTGCAAGGTAGAGTGGGCAAATACTGCCAAGTCTAGCTGTGGCAGACTCCGACCCAAAAAGACTGAATGCTGTAATTAAATCAAAAGATGCTTCAACGAAGTATTAGTTTAAGAGTGCGCACACTTATGCAACCAGCTTATTGTATGTTTTTTTTTTTTTTTTTTATGTTTTTCCCCCTAAGAGATTTGTTTGTTTCAACTGAATTGTACAGTTTATAGGTCACATTAAAGGTGGGAAGAGTTTTGAAATTATTTATCATGGTCTCATTTTTTTTACATCAGAAAAACTGATAATTTTAACAGGGTGTGTAAAATTTTTATATCCACTGTACATTGTGTATCCTTGGTGAAAGATTATCTTTTCTCCTAAATACCCTTGATTCCTTTATCCAGTGTTAGTTAAATGTTCACAGCGGCTAACATTAGCTTGTAAAGGCCTCTGCATGCTCTTGCGACAAGGCTTTCGCAGATAGCTTTTCGCAGACAGTTGTAATTTATCGTTGAGCGGGGAGTAATAGGCGTGCGCGATGTTATTCACCGCCAGAACGCAAGGGGGCGCGAAGTCGTGAAATCGCTCGGAGTAGTTGGTGGGTGTGGTTAGTGGAGTGTTTATCCTCCGGTTACTTATAATGACTAGAACTGGAGTCATATAGATGTACGTACTTCCTCACTTCCTCGATCAACCGCTCTTCGTGCTGCTCCATCTTTGCTCGTGTTTTTAAAAATGGCGGTCGTGAAAACAAAACAAACCGGGAAAGTAGGGAAGCGGAAGTGCGTGTACAGCGGATGTAGAGTGGACCAATCAGAGCCCTCTTGTCTGCGACGCTGTCTGCGAGGCTTCTGCGGTGGTCACAATTTTTGGCAGGTGCGCGCAGAGCATCTGCGAAGGTGGGGGGGCTACGCAGACGCTATCTGCGATGCCGTCTGCGAGGACTGGGTTGTCAGCATAAATTGGTCTTAACGGATGTCTGCTGTGGGCACTATAACCCGATATTCAAGACAAGATCATAAAATGATCCTTGTATTAATATCGGCAAATTTCATGTAATTTCATGCAATTTCTTGTAATGTTAGCCAGTCTCTAAAAACCTAACGTTAGCCTGCTATTATAACATTAGTTAGCTGGATAGAGTAGAGGGGTGATGGGTATTTTGGATGAAATTGAGCCCATGTTTACATTAGACCGTATCAGCGGATCATCAGATTAACGTTTTTAAAACGATTAGTGTGCACACAGCAATGCCAATACACGATTTGCGTGCACACAGCAACACCAATACACGGATACGCTCGGCTCCGCAGGCATCCTGCGCTCCAAATCACTCCGCCCTGAACAGCGAGTGCCCTCTGGAGGGTGCGCACTCCGGCCTTGCGCAGCTCACAGAGCGCGCGAGTGTAGTGCACAAGCAGTGATTCGGGACTGAGCCGCTGTGTGTGTGATCCCAGCGCATATCACTTACCACTTGCAAGTGGAAGGATGGCAAGCCTAAAGACAATCATAACTACACAATGGGCAGTATTTGCATCAGTATTTGCAGTATTTTCATACTTTTATACTCTTTAAAGAAAGGTGATACAAGGCGGAAGTCCGCGCCGTTTTTCAGCAGTCGCGTCACATGACCAACGCCAGCGAATCAGGAAGGTGGATGTCACAGTGACGTTGTCCAATGACGATGCCAGCTAGAGCTCAGCACAGCGTATCCGCGTATTCTCAATGTTTACACAGCACCGGACCAGACACGATCTGGATTGAATACGTGGACCCTGGCGGATTCCCGTTTCCCGGCGTTTCCAGGCGGTTTAATGTAAACGGACAGTGCATCCGCGAAGAAAACGAGACAGATACGGTCTAATGTAACCTTGGCCTAAGACAAATTTTCACCAAGGATACACAACATTTTCATCCTGAAAGTGTTCAGTTTGGCTAGGTATTGTAGCTTCTCATCGGGTGTTAAATTATCAATAGTCGATAGACTTTTTTTGTGTGTGTGGATGAGAAGTCCTCTTAAACCACATACGGTAGCTTCCATGGGGTTTACCTTCTTCCTGTTTTCTTCTTTATCAGGCCACACTCTCGTTAAGAAATCCTTGACTTGCAAGTGACCTCAAAGCAAAATAGAAACCCGGATGTCGGCCATGTTGATGGATATACAAATATACAAATGCAGGGTCAAGCGACATTCCATACAAAACATAGTCATGCGTGCACGACTCTCTTTGTTTTTCCGCTGCTTTAAGCGTTCTTTTAGCTCTGCCATATCTTTGTGCTGTATATGGTTGTGGTCACAACAGTACTCGTGACCATGGCACATTCCGATTTTTTAGAATTCCATCCATGATTTGGAAAGAGGGCAAGAGAACTCTGAGGCTTAGTACGGAGAGGAGACGAGCACGGCTGAACAACATCGGCAGGGCTGATCTAACAGAGGCTAAAACCAAAACAGCTCATGTTTGCAGTAATCATTTTATCTCAGGTGAGATTCAAAAGCTTTCTCGATAATATCATGGAAGAATTTTATTTCGTGTTGCTAGAATTTTGCTATAAAATGAGTGTTCTCTGGTTGTGGTTCAATCTCATCTCATTATCTCTAGCCGCTTTATCCTGTTCTACAGGGTCGCAGGCAAGCTGGAGCCTATCCCAGCTGACTACAGGTGAAAGGCGGGGTACACCCTGGACAAGTCACCAGGTCATCACAGGGCTGACACACAGACAACCATTCACACTCACGGTCAATTTAGAGTCACCAGTTAACCTAACCTGCATGTCTTTGGACTGTGGGGGAAACCGGAGCACCCGGAGGAAACCCACGTGGACACAACATGCAAACTCTGCACAGAAAGGCCCTCGCTGGCCACGGGGCTCGAACCCAGACCTTCTTGCTGTGAGGCAACAGCGCTAACCACTACACCACCGTGCCGCCCTGGCTCAATCAGGCGTTGTTATAATTTTAACACGTGTATTACCATTTCGCTTCAAGGAGTGCCAGCAAAATTATACGATAGAAACAATCCAGACTGGGCACCCACTCAGAAAATGGGCCATGTTTCATCCAAGGTTGGACTTGATTCTTCGGCAGCCGAACCAGATAGAACGCGATATCTGGGTACTCGATCAGTAGAAGCGTCTTATCTTCAGAAAAGTCCGACTTTTTTAAATAATATGGGTTAAAACCACACATATCTATCTTCTCTTTGTATCAAATCTTTGCTCAACTGTTCAAATGGTGATAATAGTGAGAAAATTCAGCATTGTTTATAGACACGCTTTCAGCAGCTGCCATGCAAGTTACTTTGTAAATCCACCATCATGGCGGACCTCATGACGTAGCACATTTTGATCACGTGGTTGCAAGCCTACTGGATCTATGCAAATCATGTATTTTTGCCCCTCCCATCAAACTCCTCCCCCTTCCACACCAAAACAGAGTAGGAAAGTTCTCATCTCATCTCATCTCATTATCTGTAGCTGCTTTATCCTGTTCTACAGGGTCGCAGGCAAGCTGGAGCCTATCCCAGCTGACTACGGGCGAAAGGCGGGGTACACCCTGGACAAGTCGCCAGGTCATCACAGGGCTGACACATAGACACAGACAACCATTCACACTCACATTCACACCTACGGTCAATTTAGAGTCACCAGTTAACCTAACCTGCATGTCTTTGGACTGTGGGGGAAACCGGAGCACCCGGAGGAAACCCACGCGGACACGGGGAGAACATGCAAACTCCGCACAGAAAGGCCCTCGCCGGCCACGGGGCTCAAACCTGGACCTTCTTGCTGTGAGGCAACAGCGCTAACCACTACACCACCGTGCCGCCCCGAGTAGGAAAGTTGACATTGAAAAATAGACATCAAAAAAAACCTTGCAATGTCAACAAACAAACAAGCAAAAAAATCTGAAAAAGGCCGATATGAATAAACAGAGAAGAGATTTTCATTAAAAAGTGCACATCAGAATAAACACAAGTGTTTCAATGCCAATGTTTTGTTTTTCAGTTAAGTTTTTTTTTTAATCAGTGCTGATTTGTTTTGTTTTTGTTTTCAATGTCAAACTTAGAGTCACAGGTCTAAAGTTAGAGGATCTTCCTCCTGTAATCTGACATGGAGAACCCATTATCACACACTACGTTAAATACTTCGGCCAAGATTTCATTGGGATCAAAGTGATAAATGATGGCTAAAATTGGACAGCATGAAATTGGCTTCAGCCAAATCAGTTCTGATGTCAATGATGCAGTTGTTGTTTCAATGTTTACACCAGTGTTTCTCAACCACTGGGCCGCTGCCATCTAGTGGGCTGCGATTTTTTTTTTTTTTCAGGTTGAAGCTAATTTTTACTCGTAGTAGGGTACAATTGCTAGGTTGCACCCAACGTCACATCCGCCTCATTAAGCAACGGTCACACTACAGTTCGCGATGCTTTGTGATGGGTTATCAATGAAAATGAGGCATTTTGATGGCGATATACACGTGAGCTAAAAGTTGTGGTCACTCAGCAGGCGAACACTTGACTGTCATGCCTTTGCGTGTTTGAGTCTGCTGCAGCTCGAGCGGCTGCGCACACTCACGGCGCACATTGTGTGCACACTTGGGACCCAGTCATTATGGGAAACACCTGATACTGATTTGAGCACAATCAGCATGCACAGATATGGAAGCTGTTTTCACAGAGGCTTTGCAAAGTATTATCATCACTGTCATGTTTGTTTCTAGGCATGTTTATGACTCTGTTTAAATACTCTGCTTTCTGTTTTGCTTTTGTAAAAAAAAACCAAAATGGCTCTGGACGCTTACAGTAATGCTTTTATGGCTGAGGACTTCAGTTAACTTGCTAACTTTAGGACTGCAGTTGTGATGAACAGTTTTGCACTCAAGTTTCCATCAATGAAGAGTTATAACATCAACGAAACAGACTTCATGTTAAAACTATAATGATTTTCCTGGTTACACAGTTATACTTTGTGACTCTATAGGACACTGTTATAGAAGTGAGTAATTTATAATCGCACTATCTGTTGTCACCCAGGTGAGGATGGGTTCCCTTTTGAATCTGGTTCCTCTCGAGGTTTCTTCCTCATGTTGTCTGAGGGAGTTTTTCCTTGCCACTGTCACCACAGGCTTGCTCATTAGGGATAAAATTATCTCATGTTTAAAGTCTTTAAGTCTCTGTAAAGCTGCTTTGTGACAATGTCTGTTGTTAAAAGTGCTATAAAAATAAACTTGACTTAAATATCACACCTGCTAATAAACACTCTTCCTGCACTTAGATCCATCTACCACCATCTATCTTGTAGTGTCCTGATCCCCAGATCTTTAACCCAGCCACATATAAAAAGTTGCTCACCTCCATGCTCTTCCAGGTTTTCATCTGTGTGTCCGTGTAGAATGATATCTGCAGCACCAGGTAGTTTGAGATGTCGGGGGACTCATCTCATCTCATTATCTCTAGCCGCTTTATCCTGTTCTACAGGGTCGCAGGCAAGCTGGAGCCTATCCCAGCTGACTACGGGCGAAAGGCGGGGTACACCCTGGACAAGTCGCCAGGTCATCACAGGGCTGACACATAGACACAGACAACCATTCACACTCACATTCACACCTACGGTCAATTTAGAGTCACCAGTTAACCTAACCTGCATGTCTTTGGACTGTGGGGGAAACCAGAGCACCTGGAGGAAACCCACGCGGACACGGGGAGAACATGCAAACTCCACACAGAAAGGCCCTCGCCGGCCACGGGGCTCGAACCCGGACCTTCTTGCTGTGAGGCGACAGCACTAACCACTACACCACCGTGCCGCCTCAGGGAACTCAAAGGATGGATAATTTTCCAACTTGTAGGAAAAATCCTTCTTTGTTAGCGTGTAAGGATCTAATCCCATTGAGTGGTTTCTATATCCACTTCTTTTGAGTGTACGTCTTGGTTTTAATAACTTGTTTGTTTTCTGTACAGAAACATGGAAATAAGTTCTTGTGTTAATGGACCAGACTCCACTTTTGGATCATTAATCCCTTTTGACTGAGAATGACCCGCATGCATGGTTTTATGTTGGCTTCTGGGACATCCATGCAGTTTTAAATACAATACCTACAATTAAAAAAAAAGAAAAAGTTTGTTTTTATTGCAATTATTTAATTCCTGGGCTCCCATCTGTAACAGGGAGTGAAGCTGCATTTCATTAATACACTTTACAATAGCTTATTAGACTCTAATAGAATAGTTGAGGGGGTGGCACGGTGGTGTAGTGGTTAGCGCTGTCGCCTCACAGCAAGAAGGTCCGGGTTCGAGCCCCGTGGCCGGCGAGGGCCTTTCTGTGCGGAGTTTGCATGTTCTCCCCGTGTCCGCGTGGGTTTCCTCCGGGTGCTCCGGTTTCCCCCACAGTCCAAAGACATGCAGGTTAGGTTAACTGGTGACTCTAAATTGACCGTAGGTGTGAATGTGAGTGTGAATGGTTGTCTGTGTCTACATGTCAGCCCTGTGATGACCTGGTGACTTGTCCAGGGTGTACCCCGCCTTTCGCCCGTAGTCAGCTGGGATAGGCTCCAGCTTGCCTGCGACCCTGTAGAACAGGATAAAGCGGCTGGAGATAATGAGATGAGATGAGAATAGTTGAGACAAAATAATTGGGGATCTTTTTTAATGGGCCCCGACTCATTACAAGGATGAATAGGTGGGCCTCAAAGCAGAAAAGGTTGAGAACCCTTGGTTTACACAGTGTTCAGAGTGGTATTGGTGACGTTGTACTGATTGGCTGTATTTTGATGTTTCAGGCTAATGTTTTAAATTATTATGGTCCTTGTGTACAGGTGGTAGAGTGAGAAATGTTTCGACTGTGTCCATAATTGTGCTTTATGTTTTGCACTTATGAGTTTTGAGAAACCGATTATAGGTTCAGGAAATGCGTCAGAGAAATTGAGGGGGAGAAAGTGTCAGTGTCTAAGGCAAAGCAAAACATTCAACTTTTGTGGGGGAAGAAAAGATTTACAGCAAAAAATAGCAACTCAGGTGTGTGAGTGTGAAAGAGAGAGAGAAAGTACTGAAAACTGAATCTGAAACTGAAATCCACGGTTTATATGATGGAATGTCTTTCAGCGAAACTCATTCTACCGTTTGTGAATCTCTCAAAATTCCCAATGTCGTTTTAATGATTTCTTTCAGGCAGTCAGGTGTAAACGTACTAAGTGAGTCAGTATGTGGGTCGAAAGTGAATAAGTATAACAAGGTGAGTAGAAGAGTACGGAAGCCGCGAGAGGCCCTTCATACAATCTTTTTTTATTCACCTTGTAATCCCGAGATAATGACACAATTAATTCAGGATCTCGAGAAAACAACACAACTAATTCGAGATCTCGAGAAAACAAAACAATTATTCTGTGATCTCGAGAAAACGAAACAATTATTCCGTGATCTCGAGAAAACAAAACCGTTATTCCGAGATAACGACATAATTAATTCAGGATCTCCAGAAAACAACACAACTAATTCGAGATCTCAAGAAAACAAAACAATTATTCTGTGATCTCGAGAAAACGAAACAATTATTTCATGATCTCGAGAAAACAGCCGAGTCTTCTGCGGACGTGCCGCGGACTAATTTTGAAATTATCCCTTATTAAAAGACTTAATGCAATCTCTCCCTGTGTCGACCCCTGATCAAAATATTGCCTTATTAGGTGGTCGATTATTCCAGACATTCTAATGACCAAAGTTGCGTCTATACAGAATGAGAAATAGCCCCAAAGTCAGCATATCACAAGTCTCTTGGCGCACCTGAATGAACCATTTCTCAGCTGTTTACTCAAGATCATGAAATAATTGTTTTGTTTTCTTGAGATCACGGAATAACGGTTTTGTTTTCTCGAGATCTCGAATTAGTTGTGTTGTTTTCTCGAGATCCTGAATTAATTATGTCGTTATCTCGGGATAACAAGGTGAATAAAAAAAAAGGATTATATGAAGGACCTCTCTCGGCTTCCGTAGAAGAGTAAGAAACATGAGTGAGTAAATGACAGGGTGAGTGAGTGAACAAAAGTGTGTGTAAGTGAGTAACAGCATCAAAGTAAATCTACAGATGCTGCTCAAGTACAAAAAAAATGAACCACTGCTTAACACCCAGTCACTGGTATGTTCAAAAACATGGCAGCACACATCTTTTTATGACATGCTGCACTGCCGGGGGTTTGCCGTGGGCTAAATATTTTTGAAAACTGTGCCGCAAGTTAAACGTGTTGTCACCTGGAGGTTGGGAGCAGAAGCAAAGTGTCGCCTCTTGTTCTGATTCTCAACATTATGCCTGTATGTTACATTACAGGCATTTGGCAGATGCTCTTATCCAGAGAGACATACGGTGGTGTGGTGGTTAGCACGGTCGCCTCACAGCAAGAAGGTTCCGGGTTCGAACCCAGTGGCCGACGAGGGCCTTTCTGTGCAGAGTTTGCATGTTCTCCCTGTGTCTGCGTGGGTTTCCTCCGGGTGCTCCGGTTTCCCCCACAGTCCAAAGACATGCAGTTAGGTTGACGTGGGGCGGCCTTGGGCTGAGGTGCCCTTGAGCAAGGTACCTGACCCCTGACTGCTCCCCGGGCGCTCTGGTGTGGCTGCGCACTGCTCTGGGTGTGTGTGTGTGTGTGTGTGTGTGTGTTCACTGCTTCAGATGGGTTAAATGCAGAGGGCGAATTTCACTGTACTTGAAGTGTGCATGTGACAAATAAAGGTTTCTTCTTCTTCTTCTTCATACAACATACCTAGAGCAGCCTGGGGAGCAGTTGGGGGATAGGTGCCTTGCTCAAGAGCACTTCATCCATTCAGCGATCCAGGAAATCGAACCAGTGAGCTTTGGGTCCCAAAGCTGCTTCTCGAACCACTAGGCCATGGTGTTACTGTATGAATGTATTTTATTGCACAGCAGAAATGTAATCAATTAACTCTCTAGCCATTAAAGGCGAACTGAAGTCATTTTTAAACTTGCTTTATTTCTTAATTAACATATTATTCAGTTACGTTTTCGGTTTTAGTAACCTTATATCGTGACTCATATTGGCAACTAACTGCAATTAAATATTATATTTATCGGCCTATTCGGTTTTTAGCCATGTTGAATTTGGTTCGTTTGGTCCACGGCAGGCGTTGCTTATCCGCGCGATCTTCACGAGACTTGTGCAAGACTTCGAAACGTGAAGTGTCAGCCAGGTGTCAGTGCCGCCAATTTGAAAACTGTTTTCCAAATGAAATATTGCGCAAAAACGAGTTTAAATGACGATTACTGCCGACTTTTTTCAAACTTTCCTGATTGCTATCAAAAACAAACAAAACTTTCAGCTTGATTACATCAGCATTCAAAAGAGGGCGCGCACGTCTTTCGACAACGTTGGCAGATGTCGGTCACTTTGATTTCAGCTGTACGTTTTACTTCCATCCTACGATGTCTCGCACAGGTCTCAACGAATCTCGTTTACGGCCATTGCTTTGACATACACTACTGTTCAAAAGTTTGGGGTCACCCAGACAATTTTGTGTTTTCCATGAAAAGTCACACTTTTATTTACCACCATAAGTTGTAAAATGAATAGAAAATATCGTCAAGACATTTTTCTGGCCATTTTGAGCATTTAATCGACCCCACAAATGTGATGCTCCAGAAACTCAATCTGCTCAAAGGAAGGTCAGTTTTATAGCTTCTCTAAAGAGCTCAACTGTTTTCAGCTGTGCTAACATGATTGTACAAGGGTTTTCTAATCATCCATTAGCCTTCTGAGGCAATGAGCAAACACATTGTACCATTAGAACACTGGAGTGAGAGTTGCTGGAAATGGGCCTCTATACACCTATGGAGATATTGCACCAAGAACCAGACATTTGCAGCTAGAATAGTCATTTACCACATTAGCAATGTATAGAGTGTATTTCTGATTAGTTTAAAGTGATCTTCATTGAAAAGAACAGTGCTTTTCTTTCAAAAATAAGGACATTTCAAAGTGACCCCAAACTTTTGAACGGTAGTGTATGGACTGATATATTACAGAGCATATTTCAAACACTCATAACTTGATATAGCAGTGACAAAATAGCTATCAAAAATGCGTTCCTATATTTAATAAAATGAGAAATAGAATTTTGATAATAAAATAATTGCCTTCAGTTCTCCTTTAATAGATTCTGTTAGACTTTGATTCGCACGTAATGTTCAGAAAGGGGAATATTTTGACTTATACAGCCAAAAATATGTGGACACTTGATCATTACACCCATATATGGGTCTTCCCGAAACATCCATCTGTTATCCATAACCACTTATCCTGTGCAGGGTCATGAGAAAGCTGGAGCCTATCCCAGCTGACTATGGGTGAGAGGCGGACAAGTCACCAGATCATCACAGGGCTGACACATAGAGACAAACAACCATTCACACTCATGGTGAATTTAGAGCCACCAGTTAACCTAACCTGCATGTCTTTGGACTGTGGGGGAAACCGGAGCACCCGGAGGAAACCCACGCAGACACGGGGAGAACATGCAAACTCCACACAGAAAGGCCATCAGCCACTGGAATCAAACCCAGAACCTTCTTGCTGTAAGGCAACAGTGCTAACCACTACACCACCGTGCTACCTCTTACTGACACAGTTCCAACAAAGTTAGAAGTTGTATAGGAAATTTCTACATTGACAAATTTTCCCATCAATTTCCCTTCACTGGAATTAAGATGCCCAGACATGTTCCAGCATGACAGTGACCATGTGCATAAATGCAGACATGGCTTGCCAGGCAAGAAAGACTGTTGGAATGCAGCCATGGTGGACAGGGGTTCTGTTTGGCTGACGCTTTTCCCCCAAAGTGACTAATAATTGAGACAGTACACAATTGGAGCAGGAGGGGATTAAGAGATTTGCACAAAGGACACAACAATGGCAGCTTGATAGTATCCCAGTGCCTTAACCTCTGTTTCCTATTCTGTCCCTCCACCTTGCGGTGGGTTCAAAAACCGAGTTTTTGTGTGGACAGGAAGTCAACATGCAGAGAAAGATAACTTGATTTTTTTTTCTCTGTATATCTGTAGAAGAGGCCTGAATGGTTAAATGAGTGAGTAAATTAGTGAGAGACCCCCCCCCCCCCCCCCCAAAAAAAAAAAAAAAAACTAGAGACCTTTTGCCTCTCCTGTTTCGCCATGGTGATATGCATAACAACACGTTTCCACTCCACAACAATACAGTCAGAGGAATGCAAGCATGGAAGCATACATGTCAACCTATACGGAATGTCCGTATTTTATACGGATTTGATTCAATAAACGTCGTATACGGGCGTATAAATAAAGTTATACGGATTCTTTAAAAAAAACTTCAATATTTATTTAGAGCTATAATCAATTCCCACGATGATAAAAGAGCGCATAACATTTACAAACGTACTGTACACCACAGACAGCCAGTAAAGAGTCTTATGAAATCGCGCGTTATCTTGTGGTAGCGAGACTTCGTTCCACTTTTGATCATGCGCACACCGCATTGTGAGAATCCCGCCAACCATGAAGTCATAGACATATAAACATAGACGCTGCCTTCTGCGTAGAATCATACGTCATCCTTGCCGCCATATTGGATGTGGCAAAGTGGAGATTCTTCAACCGTCTCTGGTATAGCGTCTAGACAGTAGCCGAGAATAAAGATGCCTCATTCATGTGCTGCGTTTAACTGTACCAACAGGTTTACCGTTCAAACGAGATCACATGGGATTACCTTTCACAGGTGAGACTGGAAAAATACTTTTCATTGTATTTGGTCATTATAACGTAATTTTACGAACAGATTTTTCTGACTTTGTGGCTAATATGAAGTCTCACGCATAATAGCCGCTCGGTGAAACCTGTCTCCAAACAACGAAGTATTTCCTTCGTAACTACGCTGATAACACTTTGTGTTTTTGTCAAACATTGGAGCTTTGCATTCATTCTGAAGGTTTATTGTTATTAATATTGAATAAAAAGTAACTGGGATATATCATTGTTAATTATCATTCAAATTTTAGGTAAATTATTTTAATTTGCATTTTATACGGATTTTATAAGGGAAATACGGATTTTGGAGGTTGGTTATACAGGTTTGATTGACCAAAGGTTGACATGTATGTGGAAGAGGGCAGCCTGCTTGCCCATGGCACAGGGCCAGCAACCCTTTGCTGTGGAACTTATTACCAGCTAAAAACCCTTTATTGATCAAGCACAAACAACACCCGCGTCGTATATCTGGGCAGCATAACACCACTCATGACGGGCCTCGGGTAAAGCCTTGTGGACCCTGCAGTCCTGATCCCCCCAGATTTGCTCACAAACAACCAAAATGATGCAAGCGTCAATGACTGAGGGCATCCAAGGGTCCCCCATCATCATAAGTAAGAGACCTGTGCAGGTCTGAGCTCAGCCTTTAATGTTGACACCAGGACTCAAACCAATGTCGGAAATTCTATTCCTTTCCTGGATAGCACTGTAGACCACTAAGTCATGGAGGATGACATCACAAGTTGAGGTTATATAATGTGGCACTTATATAGTCAGTACACAGTGGCATCACACCATGCTACCTGAGGCTGGCATGCCAGTTACATTCTTAAACATGCTCGAACTCAGTCTTAGTGGTCGAACTCGAACTTAGTGGTCTACGTACACATACAGGCAGGTGCCTCTATAGGCTTCAGCCAAAGGCTGAGCAAAGAATGCACACAATTTGATGTCCTATTGTCCATGTACACAATGCTCAGCCTCAGGCAGCAGGCTTCACCCACATTAGATAGGTAGCTAGCTAACCTTCGGTTTATTAGCTAAGCACATGAATTAATCCCTTTGGATATGGTGACCAGATTTCCCGAGTCTAAAACCGGGACACTTTGCGAGTGACCGTGATACTCATGCACACACAAGCGTTTTGATGTAAACATGCGCCGGCTCAAACCATGGCTCAGATAGGTGCTTATCATTTTGTAGAAGCTCACTTTTATCAACATTTCAGAGAATAATCAAGTATTTTCTTGTTATCTACATCACAATTCAGTTAAAGTAAGAAAATCAGACGACAGACATGATGATAGGGAATAGGCCAATAGCCTACATTTCAACCGATTTATTTCACCTTTGTGAAAACGCCAAGAAAATGCATTGCTTGCATATTAACATCAACATTTTATGTGATGAACTTTTTTTTTAAACAATAGGCTATGCATGGTAACAGGAACGAGCGCATGAGCCTTATCGTTGTCACCTCCGAACCTTTACCCAAAATGCCTCTGTTTAATCTTAACCAGTGTAGGCTATTAACTATTTTGAAAACGTGAACCCTGAGTTGACAACAGCATCAAACAAGTCAAGACAATCTGTGATACAGATTAAAGACACATGAAACAGATGAAAGACAACAAAAAATGTTTCAGAAACACAACCCACCCACCCTAAAGAAGATGCCATTTTATTGCATATACATCTCATCTCATCTCATTATCTCTAGCCGCTTTATCCTGTTCTACAGGGTCACAGGCAAGCTGGAGCCTATCCCAGCCGACTACGGGCGAAAGGCGGGGTACACCCTGGACAAGTCGCCAGGTCATCACAGGGCTGACACATAGACACAGACAACCATTCACACTCACATTCACACCTACGGTCAATTTAGAGTCACCAGTTAACCTAACCTGCATGTCTTTGGACTGTGGGGGAAACCGGAGCACCCGGAGGAAACCCATGCGGACACGGGGAGAACACACAAACTCCACACAGAAAGGCCCTCACCGGCCACGGGGCTCGAACCCGGACCTTCTTGCTGTGAGGCGACAGCGCTGACCACTACGCCACCGTGCCGCCCCCATATATTTACATGATGAGTGAATTTGCTCCAGTAGCTCTTTATTGCCTGAGAGCCTGCTGTGAAACTGCGAGCAAGTAGCGTCAAAATTGGCCCGGGTAATGAGCAAGGCTTCGAGAGTAGGCACGGTCATGTGATTCCTCTCATCAGTCCAGGTGTTGCTCATGAGTGAAAATATTCGCTCAACTGGAGCATTGGTGCCAGGTAGGCACATGGCAAACTGGCAAAGCTGGCTGACATTGCTGTAAGGAATCTCCCTACTCTTGAAGTACGCGAAGATCTCCACCCAGCGCTCATCCGTTCGGCATTGTCGCGTAGTAGTTGACAGCCGCTAGCGAAAAAAACGTTATAACGCGGCCTCTATATTGTAACATTGTACAAATAGATACATTATAAGGTTGACTGCGCACACATGCTCATTGATGCTGAATTGCTAGAAGCTTTATTGACATCTCGTTGGCTATATATGATCGCTGTAACCGGGACAGTTTGTTAGTGTTTGGTGTAAACCGGGACATTTCAGCGTCCCGATGGACCTTTGTCAGGACTGGGGACACGCAACTCAAAATTGAGACTGTCCCGGTCAAACCGGGACATCTGGTCACGCTACCTTTGGATCAAAATCCCAGAAGAAGACAAGAACCTTTTCTAGCTTAGCATACATCATGGCCTTCATTACCTTTGTTATTGTAGTTATCTCATCGTAAAGCCTTCTTTTATACTGTTCTAACCACTCCAACTTCACATGCTAATCAGTATCGTCTGTAAACAGCAGTGCTACAAACACACAATCACACACACACTTTGCCCCTGGCTATGCAGCAAAATAATGACTTCTACCTCAGCAAGATGAAATGCAATATGAATGCTATATTGTTTTTAAAAAGCAAGTGTTGGGGTTAAAAGAATTCGGCTCATCACTATTGAAAAACCTCATCTCGTTTCAACTTCGGTAAAGAAAAATCTGATAACCTCGGAGGTGTGACCGGAGCATCCAAAAAATCAACTTGAGTCCCTGCGTAACTTGACTCTGAATCCGAGGAACTTTTACTACCTTAACTTTATTGAATTTTAATTGACTTAACTAAAATCGCACATGCTGCGGCTCCGAATATGACCCCAAGTAATTTGCACATTTAATGATTTCCTTTGGCTTCAAAGGTTACATCAATAAAGTTTTCCTATTTCAATTTAAGAGCCGAGTTAATTGCACTGTTAATGCATATTGAGTCCTTGGGTTTTACGATTATATTAATTGTTTCTTAAAAGTGAGAGAGCAGGAGCCCGCTAGCTGTTTCTTTTATTATACTTCAACATCAAAGATGCCAACCCAGCATCATTCAAATAAGCGTGAATCATGAGAGGTAAGTTAGCACATCCTAAAATGTCATGATGACTTTTGTTGATTCCCCCCCACTTACTTCCTTTATCAGTAGTACTATGGATTAAGGTGAGCTCCTTTCGGCCAAGCATTTCTGGCTCATTTCAAGTCAAAAGAGTGTGGAAATCACAGGAATCATTAGAAACTGTTTTTGATATTGATAATTGGCATTTTAGGTACTTTTGATGAAATGAACCCCTCTGTCAAATATGAACAACATTAGCAAAGAACCGAAATGGAGTTATAGAGAAAGTGAGCGGTATTAAACCATAAACTCGGCATAGCACCCTGCCTAAAGCCCAACTAGCCAATAACTCTTGCAGAAAGCCCCTCATAAAATAAGCTCACATACATTCTCTGAGCTTCTCCTGTAAAAAAGTAATTCTTTGTTCTTTGGCTTTGAAGTGTTCCAGCATTTTTGCAAAAATCGTCATGGATGCCTTGAATTCAACATGACTCAATGGGGAAAGTTGCTTCCACTAAGAAGGGGATGCTGTTGACGTGGCATCTAGGCTTATTGATGATGTTTATTTGTTTATTATTATAAATACAGGCCACTTTTTCCATGGAATAAAAACGTGTTCTATTCCCTTCTAGTGGATTTATTGATGGCATGCAATATTGTTATCATATCGCTTATCCTCCATGTATTACTCCGCTCTACCCAATGGAGAATGAGTGTGCAATATTGTTATAATTACAATATTATAATTATAATATTATAATTATAATTTGGTAATGTTACAGTGTCACACATCGGAGCTCATGCGAAGATCCAATTACAAAACTTTTCTGCTGCGCATGCACTCAATCATTTCTTTGTTGGCCGGGAGAGAAAGAAGACAAGTCCAAGTTTAAGCACGAAATAAATAAACTGAAAACTGAAACTAAAGACGCATTGAACACCCAAAAGACTACCAAAACTTAATTATATATTCTTTATGCATATTTACAAGAGAAAAACATACCAACGGACATCAAAAAACTGGAAAAGAGACAGGTCGGAGATGTAAAACTTCTGCACTAGTGAGTGACTGTGACAGTTTGTAAACAAACATACTGTAGCCGCGAGGTTTGCTTTGTTAAAAGCAGAAGATATATTTTGAAAAAGAAAGACGCGCTGAACACCTGAAAGGCTGCCAAAACTTAATTATATATTATTTACACATATTTACAAGAGAAAAACATACCAACAGATATTGTAAAACTGGAAAAGAGAGCAATAGAAAGAGAAATATTGTCAAAGTTCTACTTGGAGGTGAGAAAAAGTGACAGAGACTTTTACAAGAGGAATGCACTCGTGGACTTCACTCAGCAAAACCCTTTTGTTTTGAACAACTGCAATGTAACAATTAACTCCGACCAAAAGTAACTTTGAACTTGAACTGTCAACCTGGATATTTCATCTCATCTCATTATCTCTAGCTGCTTTATCCTGTTCTACAGGGTCGCAGGCAAGCTGGAGCCTATCCCAGCTGACTACGGGCGAAAGGCGGGGTACACCCTGGACAAGTCACCAGGTCATCACAGGGCTGACACATAGACACAGACAACCATTCACACTCACATTCACACCTACGGTCAATTTGGAGTCACCAGTTAACCTAACCTGCATGTCTTTGGACTGTGGGGGAAACCGGAGCACCCAGAGGAAACCCACGCGGACACGGGGAGAACATGCAAACTCCGCACAGAAAGGCCCTCGCCGGCTACGGGGCTCAAACCCGGACCTTCTTGCTGTGAGGCGACAGTGCTGACCACTACACCACCGTGCCGCCATCAACCTGGATATAGCTTGTATAAAGTTGGGTTGTTGTTCAGGATTTTTGGACTTGTACCATTTTTATTGTTAGAACTTTCACTTTGTACAGTACATTGGATTAACAGAACATTGAATTACATTTGAGCAGAATCAGCATTCAATTTTGGTAAGTTACCCCCCTGTTAACTTTTTATAAAATCTATAATTGGTCCATCAAATGTGTATGCATAATAATAATAATAATATTGGCTGGCTTTTTTTCGTGGTATATCAGATATATTCCATTCAGCTAGTCATCTTCAACTCATTCAATATCATGCTAGCTGAATGGAATATATCTGATAGACCACTCAAAGCCAGCCAATATTATTTAACTATTTTAAGACACTATGTTGCCAAAAGTCTGTGGACACCTGACCATCACAACCATATATGGTTCTTCCCCAAACTGTTGCCACAAAGTTAGAAACATGCAATTGTATAGAGTATCTTTGTATACTGTAGCATTATAATTTCCCTTCAGTGGAACTAAAAACCCAAACATGATTCAGCATAACAAAGCCCCAAAGTGATCTCCATGAAGACATGGTTTGCCAAGGATGGAGTGGAAGAACTCGAGTGTGTTGCACAGAACCCTGACCTCAACCCCACTGAACACCTTTGGGATGAACTGGAACACCGACTGTAACCCAGACCTCTTCCTCATCCAACATCAGTGCCTGATCTCACTAATACCTTTGTAGCTGAATGAACACAAATCCCCACAGTTACACTCAAATCTGGTGGAAAGCCTTCACAAAAGGAATGAAGGTTATTCTAACAGCAAAGGGGAATAAATCTGGAATGAGATGTTCAACAAGTACACTACCGTTCAAAAGTTTCGAGTCACCCAGACAATTTTGTGTTTTCCATGAAAAGTCACACTTTTATTTCCCACCATAAGTTGTAAAATGAATAGAAAATATAGTCGAGACATTTTTCTGGCCATTTTGAGCATTTAATCGACCCCACAAATGTGATACTCCAGAAACTCAATCTGCTCAAAGGAAGGTCAGTTTTATAGCTTCTCTAAAGAGCTCAACTGTTTTCAGCTGTGCTAACATGATTGTACAAGGGTTTTCTAATCATCCATTAGCCTTCTGAGGCAATGAGCAAACACATTGTACCATTAGAACACTGGAGTGATAGTTGCTGGAAATGGGCCTCTATACACCTATGGAGATATTGCACCAAAAACCAGACATTTGCAGCTAGAATAGTCATTTACCACATTAGCAATGTCTCATCTCATCTCATTATCTGTAGCCGCTTTATCCTTCTACAGGGTCGCAGGCAAGCTGGAGCCTATCCCAGCTGACTACGGGTGAAAGGCGGGGTACACCCTGGACAAGTCGCCAGGTCATCACAGGGCTGACACATAGACACAGACAACCATTCACACTCACATTCACACCTACGGTCAATTTAGAGTCACCAGTTAACCTAACCTGCATGTCTTTGGACTGTGGGGGAAACCGGAGCACCCGGAGGAAACCCACGCGGACACGGGGAGAACATGCAAACTCAGCACAGAAAGGCCCTCGCCGGCCATGGGGCTCGAACCCAGACCTTCTTGCTGTGAGGCGACAGCGCTAACCACTACAACACCGTGCTGCCCCCATTAGCAATGTATAGAGTGTATTTCTGATTAGTTTAAATTGATCTTCATTGAAAAGAACAGTGATTTTCTTTCAAAAACAAGGAAATTTCAAAGTGACCCCAAACTTTTGAACGGTAGTGTACATGTGGATGTGATGGTCAGGTGTCTACAAATGTTTGGTTAGGTAGTGTATAATAGAATAATATATAATAATCTCTCTCTCTCTCTCTCTCTCTCTCTCTCTGTTTCACTGTAAGCACACTTAGCAGTAAAAGTGAATATAGACACAGGAACAACTCTGTCTCTGTACTATTTTTTCCCCCTAACTGCAGTTCTACCTCATTCACATGACAGCAGTATCTCACCGAGGATCAATACTATTGAGCCAGCAGCACCCAATGCACTAAGCTATTGTCTCATTTGGTATCTCATTAGACGCTTTCAGAGAATTTAACACAGCAGATAAGTGTTAGTTTTTAAGATCTGGCTAACATCTCTGCATGCTCTATTGACCAAGCCAAGAACTCATATAGAAAAAGCCTCAGGAACCCAAATGCTTGGACTGTAAACACAAATAATACAGAGAGAAGGGGAGTGCCTATCTGCCAGCTTAGCTGCTATGCCTCGTCTAATGAGTGCAGGTTTCTGGAGGTCTTGTAAAAAAACAGACAATAGGCCTCAACAAAAAAAAAGAGAGCCCCACCAACCAAACACTGCGAAAGTACGTTTGTGTGTGGGTGTGTGGATCCCCAAAAGGTCCATGAGGACAGAGCTAAAGTATTGCACTTTTTTTGCACCTCAGCAGAATAGGTGGAAATGTAATCAGCACAGGCCCATGCTGAGCCCCAGACTGGAGCGAAACTGGCTGAAGAGCAAACAACTGTCATCAAGCACAGGACAATCTTCTGAGAATAAACAATGAAAGCTACAAAGAATAAATATAAAAAAGGAACTAGTGTGATTCGCTGATGTTTGTTGTGCCTACTCCCTCATAGAGGCGGGGCCACTATGTCATCCACGGGCGATTGCTCTAAGACAACGAGGGAGGCTCAGCCTCCTCTAAAAATGACGAACATCGTGTAGGATGAATTGCGCTAGGCTTATGTTATAGCCGACCTTATAACATTGCTATTTCAGATCCAGAATCATAGAAATATATGTGCTCAACCCAACTACAGTGCGAAATCATTCCGTTATAACTTTCCCCAGTTCGCCTAATGTGCGCGTGAGTTTTTCCCCCTCATGACAGCACGAAGCAGCCCAGCTTCAGTGGACTTCAATGGCATTTGGGAGCTCTGCGCTTTTCAATCTCAAAATGCAAGACGATTATTGGACAAATACTGCGAAAACGCCCGCCCACGGACTCCCAGCCTCACAGTGGGAGGGACATGGCAAAGCTTTCCGCGAGGAGACTGGTGATTGGTGAAAGCGGCCGGATATTTTCTTTGGTTGACAGCTCGTTTCAAATATAAACAGGCAGCGGTGAATTTCAGTTCAGTCCCATGCGGATTCGCAAGTGCTGTGGTGTATTGTAAGAGATCAGCTTACATTTCGATTTCATTCATTACATACGGTTTCTACCAGCTTTTTTAGTTTGTATATATTTTCATTGTAAATAAAGTGTAAATATAGTGTTGTCAAGTTTGCTATCTTAGTTCCAGAAATTTCGTTTATTTGAGTGACTGAACTTGAACTTGAGGGGGCTAGTCAGCTAGCAAGAAAGCTGCGCACGGATGCCAAGCATTGCTGATTTAATTTTGGCGAAGCCATTTGCCAGTCTTCCTTTCGAGGAAAAAATTAAAATTAAAGAGCAGGGTAGACCAACGCCTCAAACTGACTTGGTGAAAAAGGTAGGGAATGATACTCGTTCCTTTCAGCTCTCCTGGTACGAGAAAGTGAACTGGCTAACAGCAAGTGACCCACATCAACAACAGTAAATAGGCTACTTTAGTAATATGTCATGGATGGACCAAAAATATAGAATCTATTTAAAATGTTTATGCTGAGTATATTATATTGGAATATATATTTCTCTGGATATGAATTAAACACAGCTACAATTTGGAAAAGATTTTTAAACAAAAACACAGCTGAGAACATTTCACACTACAGACCTGGATTAAAAGTGAAGGGTTATCAAAATTGTCAATAAAACATTTCTCAGTCAAAATAAGTAAAATATAGGGAAAGTGTCATTGAATGAAATGTGTGGCACCCAGCTCTATGTTTGGCTCCCCAAGGTCAGTGCTTGTGCCTATTCCAGAACACTCTGCTGTTACTGCTGAGGTTCCTGACAAAGAGCTGCTTTCAATAATGATCAATTTTTAAACAACATGCCACAATTTTAAAATATAGAATGTTAAAATATACCCCCCCAACACCACCATCATGTATATTGGACAGTAGGCTAATGAGCCAAAAGAACCTGTTATTTCACAGTTTGTGACCCTGCCAACAATCAGCCAGATCAGAGACAAAATGGATGTGTTTTTTCTTTTTTCTTTTAAAATCTGGAAATATCGTAACCGACCAGCCTCCCCTGTTTGAAAGACTACCAGCCGCCACTGATGTCATCGTGTTGTAAGAATGAGTGTAACAAGAGTGCACTGCGCATACACATAAGCATTACAATCAACAGAACGGCGAATCGTGATTTTGCGATATGAACAGTTGATCTTGCGTTATCTAAGGTACACAAGAACAAGTGGTGACACCACTATGGTGTACAAATGGAAGAACGAGTGTAACGATAGCAAAACTTCCTAACCAATCAGCACTTATCCTGATCAAGTTGGATTACCTGTTCTACTTCTTGATAAACTTCGGAACCAATCAGAACCAGAAAATAAATAACAGAAATCCCATTATAATTCTGTAGTATCGGAAGATAATCAGCAGATAAAAAGATAAACGAAATTCACCTCGTGGTTTGCCAAGGCTACTGTATGGTGTTCGTGTCTGTGGGACCCGTTTTCATTTTTTATCAAAGGAACAATGATACGATTAATTATTTTTTTCAAACTCAGACTCATTGGCCTTGGCTCATTTTCTGTGAAGAACATATATAAGAACACATTTTCGATGACCACACACTGTACACCACCCCTACACATTTATATTACATACAGGATGTTTGGGTCCACTGGACCCAGGGCTAATAAAAGTGTGTACCTTCACGCTGTCCTCCTCCTGTCTGGGCCTGCTGTTAGTGTGTGTGTGTGAGTTTTGTGTTTCTGCCCCTGCCGTTCAAGCACCGACACCTGTCTGCTCTCACATTCCTACACGTTTTACCCTCTGTCTTGCGGGAACCAAGACAGAAGTTCCCATAAATTGGGGGCGGGACACAATAAATATAGCTTTTCCAGTTTGGCTCCTTATCACAACTGATCAAGATGGCCAAAAGATTCTCTGCTCAGATGGACTTGTAAATGATTTTGGAAGAGAGAGAAACTTTTGATGATGATGTAGAGCAGGGGTCACCAAACTTTTTTCTCTGGGGGCCACATTGTTGTTCCTGACTGTGATGGGGGGCCGGGGTTGGGTCAGCTATATAACATAGAATTGTATGACCCAGACAAATATGACCACCAGCAGGCCTCATTGTGTAGTAGAGATTACTAGCCTGGCACAGCCATCCACACTACTATATCCACACTACTATATCCCCACTACTATATCCCTGCTACTATATCCACGCTACTATATCCCCGCTACTATATCCCCGCTACTATATCCCCGCTACTATATCCCCGCTACTATATCCCCACTACTATATCCACACTACTATATCCACACTACTATATCCCCAATACTATATCCCCACTACTATATCTCCACTACTATATCCCCCACTACTATATCCCGCACTACTATATCCCCCACTACTATATCCCCACTACTATATCCCCCACTACTATATCCACACTACTATATCCCCCACTACTATATCCCCACTACTATATCCACGCTACTATATCCATGCTACTATATCCACACTACTATATCCCCCACTACTATATCCACACTACTATATCCCCCACTACTATATCCACACTACTATATCCCCACTACTATATCCCCCACTACTATATCCACACTACTATATCCCCACTACTTTATCCCCCACTACTATATCCCCCACTACTATATCCACACTACTATATCCCCCACTACTATATCCCCCACTACTATATCCCCCACTACTATATCCCCCACTACTATATCCCCCACTACTATATCCCCACTACTTTATCCCCCACTACTATATCCCCCACTACTATATCCCCCACTACTATATCCCCCACTACTATATCCACACTACTATATCCCCACTACTTTATCCCCCACTACTATATCCCCACTACTATATCCCCCACTACTATATCCCCCACTACTATATCCACACTACTATATCCCCACTACTTTATCCCCCACTACTATATCCCCACTACTATATCCCACACTACTATATCCCACACTACTATATCCCCGCTACTATATCAACACTTGATTCCTGGCACATATTTGTTTATCTTTACTAGTGGTTTGCAAAAGTAGTAATCGAGTCTTCACACTTTGTTTTAATTTGAAATACCACAGATATTCCATTTATTTATTTTCTAATAAAAATAACATCAAAGCTGTCAAGGTAAGAAACATCTGCCGAGTTGAGGTGACTGACACTGGCAAAGGTGAGTGGAAAATTATAAATTTTAGGTAGGCCTGTTGATATTATTAATAATATTAATAATAATTGTGTGCAGCACTTAATAAAGGTCAAATAAATAGGCCTATAAAATAAATACATTTTAAAAAACAGTGAAATTATAATAATATGAGCAATAGATCACAGCAGTTGTGCTGTGTCCTGCACGTCATTGCTCTCATCCATGGCCAAAGCAAAAAACTCGAATTCTGATGCTTTCTCATTCAGCTGGTCAGACACGTTGTCCCCCAAATCTTCGGTTCGCCTGGTCATAGTAGGTGCGGAGAGACTCACTGCGTTGAGCGCATCCTTCTTGTCGGGACACACCTCCTCGGCCACAGCAAGCATGCATACTTTAACAAAGTCCCCATCAGTAAACGGCTTTCCATGGGTAGCTAGTAGGTGAGCGACCTTATAGCTAGCTCGGACAGCAGCCTGGTTGATCTGGGTTTGGGGAAGGAATACATTCTGTTGTGCAGCCAGTCCGCATTTCATCCTCCGAATCCTGTCTTCTCTTGTTTGCCCTCGCAAACTAGCATACTCTTTGTGGCGGGTTTCATAGTGATGACGCAGATTATATTCTTTGAAAACCGACACACTTTCTTTACATACAAGACAAACTGCACGGTCCTTACACTGAACGAAAAAATAATCGGTGGTCCATCCACTGTTCTTTAAAAACTCTGCACTCTCTGTCAGCTTTTCGCTGACCGCTAGACATTTTGCTGTCCTGAACACTGACAGTTCTCTGCGCGTGCGCTGCCTGTCACTGCTTGATCGTGAGCATATGACGAAAATTCGGAAAATATGAATAGTTCATTTTATAACTAAATATCAATTTTAATTGATAAAATCAACAAAATACAAGATGCAGACATGTTATTATTTGCCAAAAAGCAATTTAAAAAAAAATAGGCCATGACCACTTTTGGGGATTGCCTCATAGGGCCGGTTCAAGTGGTGGGGGGCAGAGGGGCTGGGGGCCGGTCAAAGGGGGGTGGCGGGCCGGAGTCGGCCCGCGGGCCGTAGTTTGATGACCCCTGATGTAGAGGAAGACGTTTCAGAACGTGAGGGTCACATTTCTGAAAATTCAGAGTCTGACAGTGACTTTGAAGAAGAGGATGAGACAGAGCATCAGCCAGTCCCGAAACGAAGACGAGCATGGGGATGATGTGTTGTATAGACTGACAATGGTTACTGTATGTGTTCAGCTTGTGTTGTGTAAACTGAACTGAATGGGTTAAATTTCTAATGAAATTCAAAGAAATAAAAATCAGTTGTTATGAAAAACCTCGCTTCATTTGTAAATTTGAAGATAAACATCTTTTTTCCCACTCATATCTTGACTGTAATTGATTTTCTTTTTGTAAAATTACATTTTATTAAAAAAACAAACAAAAAACCAGTAGCACTTTTTTTAAATAAATGTAATCTAACAAAGGTAAAGGGCAAATATTAACCATATACGCTGTTTATGTTGCTTGTAATCAGGGTGAAGTAAACATCTGTTAAGTATTTAATGTATAATTGTTTGATTGTGTTGAATTTAAAGCACCAAAATGCAGCGGCTCCACCAGACCCATGGACACCACACAAGGGTTAAGAAAATTTACCTTTTGATGGATTATCACAGCTTTTGTTTGGTCCTTCTGAAAGGTCAAATAAAAGGTTTTGTAAGGTTTTTTTCTTAGCTTTTTGGAAGATATTTACGCCAAGAATTCCAGCCATTCAACATAAACTCGAGAAGGCAGCGAAGACAACGTTGGAATCTTTTGAGCGATCCGCTGGGTTTGCAATTAGAAAAGTGGGAATACTGTAAATCAGCTCCTTTGTGGGGGCGGCACGGTGGTGTAGTGGTTAGCGCTGTCGCCTCACAGCAAGAAGGTCCTGGGTTCGAGCCCCGTGGCCGGCGAGGGCCTTTCTGTGTGGAGTTTGCATGTTCTCCCCGTGTCCGCGTGGGTTTCCTCCGGGTGCTCCGGTTTCCCCCACAGTCCAAAGACATGCAGGTTAGGTTAACTGGTGACTCTAAATTGACCGTAGGTGTGAATGTGAGTGTGAATGGTTGTCTGTGTCTATGTGTCAGCCCTGTGATGACCTGGCGACTTGTCCAGGGTGTACCCCGCCTTTCGCCCGTAGTCAGCTGGGATAGGCTCCAGCTTGCCTGCGACCCTGTAGAAGGATAAAGCGGCTAGAGATAATGAGATGAGATGAGATGAGCTCCTTTGTGAAAACTAAGAGTACACAGCAAATACCTCAGTGTTGAATTAACACTTTCAGAGTTAATTTGTGTCCAACTGGACCTATATAAACACAGTAGGGTGTTAAATCAACACTCTGGGTGTTAATTCAACACTGGGGATTTTGCTGTGTAGAAGTTAAAAGTATAATAGGTCAAAGTTCTGCTATTTGCTTTAATTTAATTTAATTTAATTTAATTTAATTTAATTTTTTTAGAGTCTTTAGACGACACTTGTGAAACAAAATCTGCTCATTAGTACTAAATAATGTTTCTAAGACAATTCACGAACAACTGCTTTCTTACTATTTTGAAAAGAGATATAGTTCATGGCACTGTGTTTTGAACAAAGCCCTGATGCTGCTCACAGCTTGGTGATGCTTGCAAGAGATGAGGCGAGTATAATTAATAACATGTATATATGCTATATTTACTGTATGGGCATGGAATCAGAAAACAATTGTATTTATAAGCAGTAGCCACATGTACACATAGGTTACTTATTTTTTTATGTATGCCAACAAGCTGTTAATTATATCTCGGATCATTTTCTGCTTGAATGTTTAACCCTTTGATGCAAAACATGGGTCAAAAGTGACCCGGCTGAAATTTTATCTTCTATATCTTTGCAATAAATTAATTCCATCATTCAGTATTCAAGGTATTCCTCAATTAACTTGTTTTTGATCATCATACATCCTTATTTTATTTTTTCCTTTCTTACTTTTTGAATAAAAACCCTTTTTGTATCACTACCCTTCTAATGCACAACATGGGTCAAAAACGACCTGCATTCATTTTCCAGGTTATTTCATGTATGGCTGAGTGTTTCTATGATATACTTTTGAAATAAATTCATTTTGTAATTTACTTTTCCAAATATGCAGTAAATATCTTGTTTTTGTTTAGCACAAATCATCATTTTTATTTTTCCTTTCTTAAGTTATGAACAAGCACAGCTTTTGTAATTCTACATCAAGTTTACACACATGGGTCAGAACCGACCCGCATGCATTTACTCCAGCATTTGGTGGGAACTGTGAATTGTGCTTGTGTCAGACATTTCACAGCTCAGCACAGCGCCCTTTGCCCATCTAATACATGTAAGTAATGTTTTTCTAACATTACCTTAGAAAAAAAATGGATTATGTTTAGGTTACCTTGAGAGTGAGTAGATTACTTGTCGGAAAGTTACAAGTAATTACTATTAGCTACCGAGCTGTTGACATATTCTACTTTAGTTAGCTAATTTTATTGTAGTTGGCTTAGCTAACTACATAGTTAATAAATAAATAACTGGCCCCATTCACTGCTAAAGTAATTACTTGAAACAAATTATTATTATAGTATTAAGACATTTAATTTTAAATCACACTTGGATGACCCATGTGTAGTAATATAAAAAGTATTTTTGTTCGTAAAGTAGGAAAGAAAAAATTAAATTAATCTCATCTCATTATCTCTAGCTGCTTTATCCTGTTCTACAGGGTCGCAGGCAAGCTGGAGCCTATCCCAGCTGACTACGGGCGAAAGGCGGGGTACACCCTGGACAAGTCACCAGGTCATCACAGGGCTGACACATAGACACAGATAACCATTCACACTCACACCTACGGTCAATTTAGAGTCACCAGTTAACCTAACCTGCATGTCTTTGGACTGTGGGGGAAACCGGAGCACCCGGAGGAAACCCACGCCGACACGGGGAGAACATGCAAACTCCACACAGAAAGGCCCTCACTGGCCACGGGGCTCGAACCTGGACCTTCTTGCTGTGAGGCGACAGCGCTAACCACTACACCACCGTGCCGCCAATTAAATTAATGATTTGTGGTAATTAAAAACAAGATATTTAAAGAATACTTGGAATATTCAATCATAAAATAAATTGATTTCAAAAGATAGAGCAAAGAAAAACTCAGTCAGCATGAAATAACCTGGAAAATGAATGCGGGTCATTTTTGACCCATGCTGTGCATTAGAAGGGGTGTGCATATGTTTTACATCAAAGGGTTAAGGTAAGCTTACACTCACACTATCACCAAAACTCTGACATAATACGATCTAATTCAGGAATAATCAATTTATAGATAAACCATAAATAAATCAATTGATATCAACTAATTAAGCAGATCAGCTGAAGAGAGATTCTCAGCTCTTTTACTTCACACTATTGACATCTGGACAACGTTGTCCTTTTTTTTTTTTTTTTTTTTTAGTTGCTGAAACCGGAGCACTAGATGCCTTGGACAGAGAGATGCATTGTGGGAACCAGGTGGCAAGACTGAAAGAGGCTCATTCTGTAGAACTCACCCCATGTGAGGTCAGAGGGCACTGAGGGCCAGCTGGAGGTTCGCACCAACTGCCAGTCAAAGTCATCCTCCTGTTCCTGTGTGTACTCGCACAGGTCAGCATTTGAATCCTCCTCAAATGTGCAACCTGCTTCACAGAGAAAACAACATGCGTTACAAATCCATTGCTAGCTTATCCTATTACAAAATATGCAGTGCAGTGCATTTAGCCCTAATAAAGAGCACTTTTCGTAAAAGAAAATGCTTTATTCTTTGGATTTGGTTTCTCTAATGAACAATAAAAATAACATTTTTATTACACATATTATGTTGCTCCAGGCTCTGGGATTGAAGTGGTGGAATAAATATGCTGAACATGACTGGCCTTTGTAAATCTGAAGAAAAATTCGTTTTAGTTCATGTCACATTACATCCATCATCAGCTACCATGAGAGTTTCTGCATAATCCGTTGCAAAGTATTAAACAGAACAGAGGGTAGAGGTGGATGAGCACTGAACTTTTTTTTTTAGCCAGTTAGTGTCCACTTGTGTAGAAACTTCAACCCTTCCCACCCACTCCTATTTTTATTTGTCTTCACTGTGATATTTTCTAATGAACTTCAACAAAATATATGTACAAAAAATAATAATTTAAACCACAGCAACCCTGACCAGGATAAAACATATACTGAAATTAAACGTGTCGGGATCCTGCATCCAATAAACTCCATGAGATTCCCACCTTACCCACCTCATCACATCCAATACCCTGCATGAGATTTATTCCACAAGCTTTATATCTGATTGTCCAACTCTGTCTGCATGATTGTGAACACCACCTGCTCTTCTGATTGTTTTTTTTTTCTTCACTTCTTTGGGTCCTGTAGGATTCCATTCTCGATGTAACCCCTACATGAGAGTTAAATTCACAACTCAACTCCTTTCTCATGAAGTCAGTTCTATTTCACAAAGACTCACCACCAGGGGCAGTGAGACTCACCTGGACGCCTTCCTGCATGCACGGCTTGCGACTGTAACAGTGTACTATTTGAGATAAATATTGAACCAGTGCTGTACAGAAATTGTTCTCTTATTTCTTCTCACCTTATGTTTCAGAAAAGTTAGGATATTTTCCAAAATACAACAAAAACATTATCTCTAGCCGCTTTATCCTGTTCTACAGGGTCGCAGGCAAGCTGGAGCCTATCCCAGCTGACTACGGGCGAAAGGCGGGGTACACCCTGGACAAGTCGCCAGGTCATCACAGGGCTGACACATAGACACAGACAACCATTCACACACACATTGACACCTACGGTCAATTTAGAGTCACCAATTAACCTAACCTGCATATGAATCACATGGTGCAAAAGGAACAGCACCAAAGGCTCAGTCTTTACAAGCAAGGATGGGTTTTGGCTCACTCTTTTGTGCCAAAATTCATGAAAGAATCATTAGTCAATTCAAAAAGAACATTTCTCAATGCAAGATTTTAGATCTTTCAAAATCTGCAGTACATAATATTGTGAAAAGATTCAGGAAATTCAGAGATATCTCAGTGCATAAAGGGTAAGGTCAGAAACCACTGTTGAATGTGCACGACCTTCAGGCCCTCAGGCGGCACTACCTGAGAAACCGTCGTGCTAATGTGACAAATATAACCACATGGGCTCGGGGGTACTTCAGAAAACCTTTGTCACTTAACACAGTCCGTCACTGCATCCAGAAATGCAACCTGAAACTGTATTACGCAAGAAGTAAGCCATTCATCAATTCTATGCGGAAACGCCACTGATTTCTCTGGGCCTGAATTCATCTCAGATGGACCGAAAGACAGTAGAAACGTGTGCTGTGGTCAGATCAGTCCACATTTCAGCTTGTTTTTGGGAAAACTGGACATTAAGTTCTCTGTGTCACAGTTGAACACGACCATCCAGTTTGTTATCAGAGAAACATGCAAAAGCCAGCATCTGTGATGGTATGGGGGGCATCAGTGCCCATGGCATGGGTATGTTGCATGTGTGTGATGGTACCATTGATATATTGGGGCATATACTGAGATTTTAGAAAGACATATTCATCAAGGCAACATCTTTTCCCAGGAAGTCCATGCTTATTTCAGCAGGACAATGCCAGGCCTCATTCTGCACAGGCTACAACTGCGTTGCTTCATAGACACAGAGTGCATGTGCTTGACTGGCCTGCTGCCAGTCCAGATCTGTCTCCTGTTGAGAATGTATGTGGCATCATAAAGAGGAGAATCAGACAACGGTGACCATGGACTGTTGAGCAGCTGAAGTCTTGTATCAAGCAAGAATGGACTTGCAAAACTGCAACAGTTAGTAACCTCAGTTCTTGTATGATTAAAAGGTGGGTTTTTTTAAAGGAAAGGTGATGTAACACAATGGTAATAATGTCTCTACCCCAGTTTTTTTGAGCATGTTGCAGGCATCAAATTGTAATTTGTTTATATTTACAAAATACAATTAAGTTGGTCAGTACAACTATTGAAAATCTTGTCTTTGTACTTTTGTCAGTTAAATAAAGGTTCCTGTGAATTAACAAATCACAGATTTTTGTTTTTACTGCATTTTGGAAAATATCCCAAATTTTCTGGAAATGGGATTAGTACATCAAACCTCATGTGTACCTTGTCATTATCTGTGTAAAAGCTTGTGACTCTGGTTACAGATACCTCTTCCAAAGCTGGCAACAGAGGTAGGAAGTAACAAATTAGGTTGAGTTTATAACAGTTTGGAGTTCAATCCAACCCAAGTGCTGCAGCCAAATCAACCTGCTAATCTTTAAAGTTCCTTCCTAATGAGAAGTGATAAATAGAGTAAAAAGCCAAGGAAGTGATCATAGTCCCTTTCTAGACATGTACTATTTCAGCAGGACAATGCCAGGCCTCATTCTGCACAGGCTACAACTGCGTTGCTTCATAGACACAGAGTGCATGTGCATGTACATGTACGCCTTTTGGCCCTTTTCCACTACCCTTTTTCAGCTCACTTCAGCTCGCTTCAGCTCACTTCAGCCCGACACGGCTCGCGTTTCGACTACCTTAGAGCAGCACGACTCAGCTCGCTTCAGCCCTGCTTAGCACCCAAAACTCGCACGGTTTTGGAGTGGGGCTGAAGCGAGCCAAACCGAGCCGAGTGGGGCTAGGGGCATGAGGAGACACTCCCCTGTGCACTGATTGGTGAGGAGGAGTGTCCTCACATGCCCACACACGCCCCGCGAGCACGCTGGGATCTGTAAACACCGTAAACCCGGAAGAAGAAGAATTACAAATTACGAGAATTTCTGAAGCCTTATGCGCCTCGTCTCATCTATATGCTCTTGCCAGTATCTGTTGGCGTTGTCGGTGACAACAAGCCACAGCACCAAGACCAGCAACACTAACGACTCCATGTTTATTGTTTACTATCCGGGTCGTGAGACTACCGCTTAAAAGGTCACTGATGTCACTGTTTGCGCCGCCTAACGACATCATGTGACGTCCACCCACTTTCGCTAACTCCACCCAATGTGTCCACCCACTTCCAGCCAGCACGGTTCAGCGCGGTTGTAGTCGAAATGCAACTCCAACAGCTCCACTCAGCTCGACTCAGCCCAACTCAGCATGGCACGGCTCAGCCCAACTCAGCCGCGTTGGTAGTGGAAAAGCGGCATTAGTGACATTGGTCAGTGAAACATTATTTCTCGCAGATGAACAACTAAGCCAGGATACATGATGGCTCTCTGATAAAGTGGTTTATGCTGTGATTATTTTTCAGAAATTAGAAAACAGCACAGCCAAATGACCTGACTACAAGACACCCTCAAACCACCAAAGCTAAAGTTTCAAATACAAACCCTAAGTTGACAGTCGCATACTCTCAGGTCCCTAGCAGGCACCTGAATGCTGGCAATTTCTGTCTGTGGTTGTCAGACTCCAAACTGTGCACCACTAAACAATTGTGGAGCCTGACCATGAAAGACATGGAATGGACCTGTTAGAAATAAAGAAATTTCAGAAGTGTGTTATAATCCTGTAGCTCAACCCCAAAGAGACATGTCTTCATCTCAGCAAGAAGCACACGAGTTCTAACTCACTGGAGGCACAAGACTTTTCTTACAAAAGCTTTCAGTCTGGATGGAGTTAGTCACCATGGACACATCCCTCACATGCTGGGGGCAATTTAGTGCCACAGCAGTCCAGAAGCCATGTGGGGCCCCAGTGTGAGAGTTGAACACATCAACCAGCTGGAACTGAGTCTACCGGTATCTAGCCCTCAAATTCTTCTTACTGGTCCTAAGACACCACCACTTGCTAAGACATTCAAACAACATTGTGATAAATGCTTCAATACGCAAAAGTAAAATGTTCAGTACTTTCAAGTGTTTTCAAGTGGGAGCTCGACATATATTTCTTACCTTGGTGTTGAAAATAAGAAGCAACCACACACAACAAAACAAGGGTGCAATAGGTGTAAATGAATCCCTCTAATGCAAAAAAAAAAATTAATAATAATAATAATAATAATAACATGGGCAACTTACAAACAGGAATCACAACCTGTGCAGGTTAGATGACTCAATTTAATTGATAGTTTGATTCAACCCTATGATTAACTGCCTTTCTTGTGCCATGACTCATAAAGGTCATGACACTGAATTCACTTCTTTGTAACTGCATTACAAAATAACTAACTATTTTTAAAGAAGGCTGTTTTTAAAGGAGTGGTAAAATAGTGGGGGCGGCACGGTGGTGTAGTGGTTAGCACTGTCGCCTCACAGCAAGAAGGTCCGGGTTTGAGCCCCGTGGCCAGCGAGGGCCTTTCTGTGCGGAGTTTGCATGTTCTCCCCGTGTCCGTGTGGGTTTCCTCCGGGTGCTCCGGTTTCCCCCACAGTCCAAAGACATGCAGGTTAGGTTAACTGGTGACTCTAAATTGACCATAGGTGTGAATGTGAGTGTGAATGGTTGTCTATGTGTCAGCCCTGTGATGACCTGGCGACTTGTCCAGGGTGTACCCCGCCTTTCGCCTGTAGTCAGCTGGGATAGGCTCCAGCTTGCCTGCGACCCTGTAGAACAGGATAAAGCGGTTAGAGTTAATGAGATGAGATGAGAGATGGTAAAATAGTGGCATTTATTAACAACTGTTTGAGAAGAATTCCGAAAATAAGATGGACAGATGGAGTAACAAACGAAGATCTTTGGGAATGATAGGTCAAGAATCTATTCAAATACAAATCAGTCAGTGTAAATGGAGATGGATTGGCTACACCTTGAGGAAACATCCAGACAAGGCAAGCTTTAAAATGGAATCCCCAGGGCAAGTGGAAAAGAGGATGCTCCAAAAACACCTGGAGGCGTGATGTTGAGGCTGTGATGAAGAGCTTGGGCCAAACCTGGAACATGCTTGAGAGGCTAGCCCAAGATAGGACCAGCTGGAGGAGGGAGATTGTCGATGGCCTATGCTCCAGGAGGAGCTAAAGGCCTAAATAAGTAAGTGAGTAAAATAGTAGCATTCAAAACAGAGATGTGTTAAAAATGCAAAGCCAGTTCACCCTTATGAATTGGTGCTACATACACTTGTTAAGCTATTTTATTAGCAATTTTTAAAAAATGGGAATTCTTCTTGCTCTAACACATGAATTCAGATTATATTTAATGAAATCATGATTGAATTATTTAGGTACTGAACTGAAGCACATGAAAGGGGGTAAAAAATACTACAGAATTTTTCCATCAAGGTACTCTTTTTTTTTTTGGTTCAATGGCACTTCAATTGTCAAGTAATGAATAGAGCAGGAAGCCAAAAGTAGGTTACAGAGATGGCAAACTGCCTGATTTTAGCACACTGCCGAGCAAATAAATAGTTTAAAGCATTATTATACTGAACCTATCGCTCGCCAACTTTCAACCAGAGCAGGAGGTAGAAATGTTATTGTTTTCTGAAAAATACAGTGGTGCTTGAAAGTTTGTGAGCCCTTTAGAATTTTCTATATTTCTGCATAAATATGACCTAATACATCAGCAGATTTTCACACAAGTCCTAAAAGTAGATAAAGAGAACCCAGTTAAACAAATGAGACAAAAATATTATACTTGGTCATTTATTTATTGAGGAAAATGATCCAATATTATATATCTGTGAGGGGCAAAAGTATGTGAACCTCTAGGCTTAGCAGGTAATTTGAAGGTGAAATTAGACTCAAGTGTTTTCAATCAGTGGGATGACAATCAGGTGTGAGTGGGCACCCTGTTTTATTTAAAGAACAGGGATCTATCAAAGTCTGATCTTCACAACACATTTGTGGAAGTGTATCATGTCATGAACAAAGGAGATTTCTGAGGACCTCAGAAAAAGCGTTGTTGATGCTCATCAGGCTGGAAAAGGTTACAAAACCATCTCTAAAGAGTTTGGACTCCACCAATCCACAGTCAGATAGATTGTGAACAAATGGAGGAAATTCAAGACCATTGTTATCCTCCCCAGGAGTGGTCGACCAACAAAGATCACCCCAAGAGCAAGGCGTGTAATAGTCAGCGAGGTCACAAAGGACCCCAGGGTAACTTCTAAGCAATTGAAGGCCTCTCTCACATTGGCTAATGTTAATGTTCATGAGTCCACCATCAGGAGAACACTGAATAACAATGGTGTGCATGGTAGGATTGCAAGGAGAAAGCCACTGCTCTCCAAAAGGAACACTGCTGCTCGTCTGCAGTTTGCTAAAGATCATGTGGACAAGCCAGAAGGCTATTGGAAAAATGTTTTGTGGACAGATGAGACCAAAAGAGAACTTTTGGTTTAAATGAAAAGCGTTATGTTTTTGAGAAAGGAAAACACTGCATTCTAGCATAAGAGCCTTATCTCATCTGTGAAACACAATGGTGGTAGTATCATGGTTTGGGCCTGTTTTGCTGCATCTGGGCCAGGACAGCTTGTCATCAATGATGGAACAATGAATTCTGAATTATACCAGCAAATTCTAAAGGAAAATGTCAGGACATCTGTCCATGAACTGAATCTCAAGAGAAGGTGGGTCATGCAGCAAGACAATGACCCTAAGCACACAAGTCGTTCTACCAACAAATGGTTAAAGAAAGATAAAGTTAATGTTTTGGAATGGCCAAGTCAAAGTCCTGACCTTAATCCAATCAAAATATTGTGGAAGGACCTGAAGCGAGCAGTTCATGTGAGGAAACCCACCGACATCCCAGAGTTGAAGCTGTTCTGTACGGAGGAATGGGCTAAAATTCCTCCAAGCCAGTGTGCAGGACTGATCAACAGTTACTGCAAACGTTTAGTTGCAGTTATTGCTGCACAAGGGGGTCAAACCAGATACTGAAAGCAAAGGTTCACATACTTTTGCCACTCACATATACGGTATCTAAAATTGGATAATTTTCCTCAATAAATAAATGACCAAGTATAATATTTTTGTCTCATTTGTTTAACTGGGTTCTCTTTATCTACTTTTAGGACTTGTGTGAAAATCTGATGATGTTTTATGTCATATTTATGCAGAAATATAGAAAATTCTAAAATGTTCACAAACTTTCAAGCACCACTGTATATATTCATTTCAATGAGATGAAACACTTGCGTTCTAGTCAGAGGGTTTAAGTGTTCTTTCAAGCATAAGACAGGGAAAGTAATTGATAGGCATGTTGGACCAGAGTGCTATATTCTCTGCTTTCAAAGCAATTAGTTTTGCTACAAATGTCATGATATCCAGTAGTACACACAACTGTTGTAGTCAAGACCATCTAAACCGAGACCAAGTCAAGACCAAGACCAATGTGGATCAAGACTGAGACAAGACCAAGACTTTGAGTGGTTGAGACCAAGTCAAGACCAAGACAAAAGTGGATCAAGACTGAGACAAGATCAAGACTTTGAGCAGTTGAGATCAAGTCAGGGGCGGCACGGTGGTGTAGTGGTTAGCGCTGTTGCCTCACAGCAAGAAGGTCCGGGTTCGAGCCCCGTGGCTGGTGAGGGCCTTTCTGTGCAGAGTTTGCATGTTCTCCCCGTGTCCGCGTGGGTTTCCTCCGGGTGCTCCGGTTTCCCCTACAGTCCAAAGACATGCAGGTTAGGTTAACTGGTGACTCTAAATTGACTGTAGGTGTGAATGTGAGTGTGAATGGTTGTCTGTGTCTATGTGTCGGCCCTGTGATGACCTGGCGACTTGTCCAGGGTGTACCCCGCCTTTCGCCCATAGTCAGCTGGGATAGGCTCCAGCTTGCCTGCGACCCTGTAGAACAGGATAAAGCGGCTAGAGATAATGAGATGAGATGAGATCAAGTCAAGACCAAGGCAGAGTAAGATTGAGTCAAGACCAGGACCAGACCAGTGTGTGTGAAGGGGGGTGGGGTGGGGAGGGGGGACGGCTGTTAACAGGCAGAAAAATTTCAAATTAGCAATGAGTCACATTATTGGTCACATTTGAAGCAGGAAGTTTTACATCTAATCACAGTAATGATGTTAACAAATAAATCAGACAATGCATAAGCAATATAGTGAAATCCCCACAATTTTGATCTTGACCAGTCTTGAAATAAAATCCTGAGTCCTCTATATTTGAGACCGAGACAAGACCGAGTAAAAATGCAGTGGATACTGAGACGAGACTGAGACCTTCAAAAAGTGGCCTTGAGACCAAGACCAGTCTCAAGTACAGCAACACTATTACACACAACTAAAAATACTAAGTATGGATAACTGCAAGGTACACTGGTTTATGTCAGGTAGGTAATCACCTGAGAAAAAAAGAAATGTCTGGAAATGAAAGCCATTTGCCTGGGTAGATTGATCTAAGCATACTATATGCCTAGTGGGTGAGAAAATGATGTAGTATCATGTGGACAAACACTGGGTCATCAGGTGACACTTGAAGGTTTTTGAAGGTTATGAGGCAATCTACAGACTGAGCAGGTTGTTTCTCCATTGTAGAATGACAGACTGAGTCTCATTTTGGTCTAGTTCAGTGAATGGAGCCAGGGAAAAACCCCATGCTGAAATCAAATTATGCTACTACAGTATCAACTGTCAAACCCACACTATACAGCTGTACAATCTGATCAAAATCCCACTATCTGGTGCCACCCAGAAGAGGATGGGTCCATTTTGAGTCTGGTTCTTCTAAAGGTTTCATTTTTATGTCATCTCAGGGCATTTTTCCTTGCCACCTCTGATCTCTCTGGTTTGCTCAATTGCGGATCTGAATTTCTATCAAGCTAATATATAAGAATGTTAAAAGAGCTATAAATAAATCCAAATAAAATTGAACATGACTTGTTTGCTCACCCATAGTCAGCTGGGATAGGCTCCAGCTTACCCGTGACCCTGCACAGGCTAAGTGGTTACGGAGAATGGAATGGAATGGAATGTCTTGTGTGACTATTGTGTGTTGCCCCATGCCTCGAGATAAACAATATCCTGCATCTGTATAGTCTATGAATTTGGGTATGATGATAAGAAAAACAGGCGGCATGGTGGTGTAGTGGTTAGTGCTGTCGCCTCACAGCAAGAAGGTCCGGGTTCGAGCCCCGTGGCCGGCGAGGGCCTTTCTGTGTGGAGTTTGCATGTTCTCCCCGTGCCCACGTGGGTTTCCTCTGGGTGCTCTGGTTTCCCCCACAGTCCAAAGACATGCAGGTTAGGTTAACTGGTGATCTCTAAATTGACTGTAGGTGTGAATGTGAATGGTTGTCTGTGTCTATGTGTCGGCCCTGTGATGACCTGGCGACTTGTCCAGGGTGTACCCCGCCTTTCGCCCGTAGTCAGCTGGGATAGGCTCCAGCTTGCCTGCGACCCTGTAGAACAGAATAAATTGGCTAGAGATAATGAAATGAGATGATAAGAAAAACATTCATGCATCCATCCATCCCCGCTTATCCTGTGCAGGGTCTCGGGCAAGCTGGAGTCTATCCCAGCTGACTATGGGCAGGGTACACCCTGGACAAGTCACCAGATCATCGCAGGGCTGACACATACAGACAACCATTCACACTCCCATTCACACCTACTGTTAATTTAGAGCCACCAATTAGCCTAACCTGCATGTCTTTGGACTGTGGGGGAAACCGGAGCACCCGGAGGAAATCCATGCAGACGCGGGGAGAACATGTGAACTCCACACAGAAAGGCCCCTGTTGGCCATTGGGCTCAAACCCAGAACCTTCTTGCTGTGAGGCAACAGTGCTAACTACTACACCACTGTGCCGTCCTCTAAGAAAAACATGAATCAATATATGTTAAACAAAACCCTGCAGGTTCTTAACCACAACTAAATTTCAATTTATATATGCAGGGCTACAACATGTACATTAATTATTACCTTGCCCATAATCAGCTGGGATAGGCTCCAGCTTGCCTGAGACCCTGCACAGGATAAGCGGATATGGATGGATGAATATTCCATCTAATTACTGTACCAGCTTGTATATGTCTTGTCTTTCTGTATATGTTTAAGGCAGGATAGATAATTTTGGAGAAACCAGCAAGAGTAAGCTATATTTTGAAAGTATCCTACCCCCATCCTTCAGGCTTTCCTCCAAAGCCACGCCTCCAAAACACATGAACACACACTGCCTGACTACAGTTGGATGACGAGTACATGAGAGAGAGCATTTAGAGAAAGGAGCGTAACACTCATTGTCACATCCAACAACCTCATGTCTCATACACGTAAGAAAACACCTAACATTATCATAATGAATGTAAACAATCTCATCTCATCTCATTATCTCTAGCCGCTTTATCCTGTTCTACAGGGTCGCAGGCAAGCTGGAGCCTATCCCTATCACATTTTCGCTGACTACGGGTGAAAGGCGGGGTACACCCTGGACAAGTCACCAGGTCATCACAGGGCTGACACATAGACACAGACAACCATTCACACTCACATTCACACCTACGGTCAATTTAGAGTCACCAGTTAACCTAACCTGCATGTCTTTGGACTGTGGGGGAAACCGGAGCACCCGGAGGAAACCCACGCGGACACGGGGAGAACATGCAAACTCCACACAGAAAGGCCCTCACCGGCCACGGGGCTCGAACCCAGACCTTCTTGCTGTGAGGCGACAGCGCTAACCACTACACCACCATGCCGCAATATAAACAATGAATATGTCTATTTTTAATACTCAGCTAGATCACTAGCTTTAGTAATATGTCTGCAACATGGGCAATTGCTCTAAGACAACAAGGGAGGCTCAGCCTCCTCTAAAAATGACGAACATCGTGTAGGATGAATTGCACTAGGCTTATGTTATAGCCGACCTTATAACATTGCTATTTCAGATCCAGAATCATAGAAATATATGTGCTCAACCCAACTACAGTGCGAAATCATTCCCTTATAACTTTCCCCAGTTCGCCTAATGTGTGCATGAGTTTTTCCCCCTCGTGACAGCGCGATGCAGCCCAGCCTCAGTGGATTGGGAGCTATGTGCTTGTCAATCTCAAAATGCAAGACGATTATTGGACAAATACTGTGAAAATGCCCGCCCATGGAGTCTCATGGACTCCCAGCCTCAATGGACTTCAATGGCATTTGGGAGCTCTGCGCTTTTCAATCTCAAAATGCAAGACGGTTATTGGACAAATACTGCGAAAATGCCCGCCTACGGACTCCGAGCCTCACATGGGAGGGACATGGCAGTTTCAGCGAGGAGACTGGTGATTGGTGAAAGCGGCCGGATATTTTCTTTGATTGACAGCTCGTTTGAACTATAGACAAGCAGCGGTACAGTGTTGCCAGATTGGGGGTTTCCCACCCAATTGGGCGGTTTTAAGTGCATTTTGGTGGGTTTTGAACATATTTTGGGCTGGATAACGTCAGCAGTATCTGCTAACATCAGTTCAGTCCCATGCGGATTTGCAAGTGCTGTGGTGTATTGTAAGAGATCAGCTTACATTTCGATTTCATTCATTACATACGGTTTCTACCAGCTTTTTTAGTTTGTATATATTTTCATTGTAAATAAAGTGTAAATATAGTGTTGTCAAGTTTGCTATCTTAGTTCCAGAAATTTCGTTTGAGTGACTGAACTTGAACTTGAGGGGGCTAGTCAGCTAGCAAGAAAGCTGCGCACGGATGCCAAGCATTGTTGATTTAATTTTGGCGAAGCCATTTGCCAGTCTTCCTTTCGAGGAAAAAATTAAAATTAAAGAGCAGGGTAGACCAACGCCTCAAATTGACTTGGTGAAAAAGGTAGGGAATAATACTCGTTCCTTTCAGCTCTCCTGGTATGAGAAAGTGAATTGGCTAACAGCAAGTGACCCACATCAACAACAGTAAATAGGCTACTTTAGTAATATGTCATGGATGGACCAAAAATATAGAATCTATTTAAAATGTTTATGCTGAGTATATTATATTGGAACATATGTTTTTCTGGATATGAATTAAACACAGCTACAATTTGGAAAACATTTTTAAACAAAAACACAGCCGAGGTCAGTTTTTAAACAACATGCCACAATTTTAAAATATAAAATGTTAAAATATACCCCCCCCAACACCACCATCATGTATATTGGAGAGTAGGCTAATGGGCCAAAAGAACCTGTTATTTCACAGTTTGTGACCCTGCCAACAATCAGCCAGATCAGAGGCAAGAGTATGGGCAAAATTGATGTGTTTTTTCTTTAAAATCTGGAAATGTCGTAACCGACCAGCCTCCCCTGTTTGAAAGACTACCAGCCGCCACTGGTCTGCAATATGTCTGCCTAGCCTTATGGGGGACTCTGGTCACACAGAATGAGTACACAGGCAGAGTGCATGGAGGAAGACAGGCAGGTCTGCCATCTATCCGATTATTTCATTCAGACCAAATGAATTGATTGGACGGGCTTTTTACAGCCTTGGGACTGCCACAGATTTTTTTTTTTTTTTTTTTTTAATAGTCAGAGCGTTTGATTTATTCATTGTTGTACAGAGAATTTCAAGGAATATAACAAAAAAAAGTTTACCTAAAAAAAAAACTACCCACCTTTAATGGTTTTCAGTGTCTCATTTGTTTTTTTTTTTGTTTTTTTTCACCTTCATCTCTTTTAGAGCTTCCTTATTACTTGACTGCTGTTTTGTTGTTGCTGTTTTGTTTTTGTTTGTTTTAGTTTTAACTGGCTGACTTTATTCCATTATTCGAAATTAGAGAACAAAAAATGATTTACCTGACGAGCAAGAAAAAAACTTAAGCTTTATCAATCCTTATGCCTTTTATAGTGTATCAAATTCTTTCACTTGTTTGCTTTGTTTAAATGATCACACTCTCTCGAGCTCTCCATCTCTCCTGATTGGCTGCCAGCTCCTGCCAGGCAATTTGTAGTCAAACGTCTTTCATGTTTGACATTTGGGCATTAAAACTGTTGACGTTTCCGAGCTAGTGTACAACATAGTACACTAATTTGCTGCCAATTCTGATCTGACACAGCACGTGTGATTTATTATTACGGCAATTTGTAGTCAAACGTCTTTCTTATTTGACAGTTGGGCGTTAAAACCGTTGACGTTTCCGAGCTAGTGTACAACATAGTACACTAATTTGCTGCCAATTCTGATCTGACACAGCATGTGTGATTTACTATTACAGGATTGCCAGGATGACTCACAACAGCTTAATAACATCAGATTATGAAGTAGTTTGTTTTTGGGGGGATTTTTTTCCCCTGATCCAATAATCACAAAAATAATTCCTACATCATACACACTGTGGCTTTTTACAAAATTGAATTAAAGGTAGACTGCCTTTCAGATTGTTCAAGTGTAGGTCATAAAAAGAATTTTCTCTGACACCCAATTATTTTTGTTTAGTGGACCAAAAGTTACTGAATTTGAATCACAGACTTCCAATTTTATTACTTTTTTTTTATTTTTTTAACAGAACAATGAATTAATTTAGGGCCACGTGGCCCTAAACTCTCCGCTATTTTTTCCTGCTTCACCATGACCCAATTCAAGATACCACGTCATGCATCACATGGTGGGCTTTCCCCGTTCGCACAAGGCATTGTGGGACACAAATTTGAAACAGTAGAGAAAAATGGAGGACGTGAGTGTGCGAATGAAACGTGAAAGACCCATTATAGTAATGGAAAGCGAGAAGAAAAGACGTTATGTTATATACGAAGGAAAGGAAACACAAGAACAAACTAATAAATATCGGCAGTCAGCGAGCACCTCGGTGTAATCAGCTGTTCGTTTAGCGACAGAATGATGGAACTGTCAGTGCACGCTCAAAGGTAAACCTGTAGATGGCAGTAATGCGACACTGTGGATGCCAGCTGCTGTAAAACCCAAAAGAAGAAGAAAAAGAAGAGAAGTTGAACCTGTGCATGTGTACACCGGACTTCCTCTGTCTGCTTGACTGCACAAAGCGATTGATTTCATGCGCATTATTTGCTCAGGAATCCCCTCAAATTAAATAACTTCCCAGCCACAGAATGGCCTGGGTTTTTTTTTTTGTTTTGTTTGAGATATTACAGACATAAACATATATCACAATGACCAAATTTCAGAGGGAACTAAATTTCAGATTTTATGAAATCAAAAGGCCGTTGAGCTTTAAAGTACCCTATTGATTCTACTACTACTATTACTACTACTACTACTACCACGAAAAAAATATATATATATATATATATATATATATATATATATATATATATATATATATATATATATATATATATATATATATATACACTCACAGTGGGGCAAAAAAGTATTTGGTCAGTCACCAATTGTGCAAGTTCTCCCACTTAAAAAGATGAGAGAGGCCTGTAATTTTCATCATAGGAATATCTCAACTATGAGAGACAGAATGAGAAAAAAAATCCAGAAAATCACATTGTCTGATTTTTAAAGAATTTATTTGCAAATTATGGTGGAAAATAAGTATTTGGTCAATAACAAAAGTTCATCTCAATACTTTGTTATATACCCTTTGTTGGCAATGACAGAGGTCAAACATTTTCTGTAAGTCTTCACAAGGTTTTCACACACTGTTGCTGGTATTTTGGCCCATTCCTCCATGCAGATTTCCTCTAGAGCAGTGATGTTTTGGGGCTGTTGCTGGGCAACACAGACTTTCAACTCCCTCCAAAGATTTTCTATGGGGTTGAGATATGGAGACTGGCTAGGCCACTCCAGGACCTTGAAATGCTTCTTACGAAGCCACTCCTTCGTTGCCCGGGCGGTGTGTTTGGGATCATTGTCATGCTGAAAGACCCAGCCATGTTTCATCTTCAATGCCCTTGCTGATGGAAGGAGGTTTTCACTCAAAATCTCACGATACATGGCCCCATTCATTCTTTCCTTTACACGGATCAGTTGTCCTGGTCCCTTTGCAGAAAAACAGCCCCAAAGCATGATGTTTCCACCCCCATGCTTCACAGTAGGTATGGTGTTCTTTGGATGCAACTCAGCATTCTTTCTCCTCCAAATACGACAAGTTGAGTTTTTACCAAAAAGTTCTATTTTGGTTTCATCTGACCATATGACATTCTCCCAATCCTCTTCTGGATCATCCAAATGCTCTCTAGCAAACTTCAGATGGCCTGGACATGTACTGGCTTAAGCAGGGGGACACGTCTGGCGCTGCAGGATTTGAGTCCCTGGCGGCGTAGTGTGTTACTGATGGTAGCCTTTGTTACTTTGGTCCCAGCTCTCTGCATGTCATTCACTCGGTCCCCCCGTGTGGTTCTGGGATTTTTGCTCACCGTTCTTGTGATCATTTTGACCCCACGGGGTGAGATCTTGCATGGAGCCCCAGATCGAGGGAGATTATCAGTGGTCTAATATGTCTTCCATTTTCTAATAATTGCTCCCACAGTTGATTTCTTCACACCAAGCTGCTTACCTATTGCAGATTCATTCTTCCCAGCCTGGTGTAGGTCTACATTTTTGTTTCTGGTGTCCTTTGACAGCTCTTTGGTCTTGGCCATAGTGGAGTTTGGAGTGTGACTGTTTGAGGTTGTGGACAGGTGTCTTTTTTACTGATAACGAGTTCAAACAGGTGCCATTAATACAGGTAACGAGTGGAGGACAGAGGAGCCTCTTAAAGAAGAAGTTACAGGTCTGTGAGAGCCAGAAATCTTGCTTGTTTGTAGGTGACCAAATACTTATTTTACCGAGGAATTTACCAATTAATTCATTAAAAATCCTACAGTGTGATTTCCTGGATTCTTCCCCCCATTCTGTCTCTCATAGTTGAAGTGTACCTATGATGAAAATTACAGGCCTCTGTCATCTTTTTAAGTGGAAGAACTTGCACAATTGGTGGCTGACTAAATACTTTTTTGCCCCACTGTATAATATAATAAGTCACACACTTACTACTTGTTATATCTGTCAAAATGTTCACTCTGAAGATAAATCCTCTGTGGGGAAAATTATAGCAAACTGCAAAATTGATTCATAGAGCAAGTAAGCGAGCATGATAAATTTTTAATAAGCATGCCTGTGTCCAGATCACCCAAGAGACGCATTAGTACCATTACACAACTGATGCAGACTATTAATAAATGGCTGTTTGTTAACCATCCAAAGATGATAATGATGATGATGATGATGATGATGAACTGTGTTTCTAAATTTAGAGCAATTTAGAAAAGCCACTTGACCTAATCTGTATGTCTTTGGACTGTGGGAGGAAACCAGAACACCTGAAAATAACCCACACAGGCACGAGGAGAACATGCAAACTTCACACATGTACATGTGCCATAAGTAAGAAATAAATCAGTTATACAATGCTTCCTTTCAGTCAGTTCATCTCATTACAACTACAGTAGATACTCAACCAACACATTGTTGAGTCAAGCTGCAAAATATTGGCTGTGATACTTCCCTCATTTTGACAAGAGTAAAGAAATATCATTTATTTGTTTATTCATTCATTCATGTTCACTAATCACTTTATAGGTTGTATTCCATCACGTGACTTTTGCTCGTGAGTTTACTTCCGCTGAATGAAGTAGTGGTCAGGCAAATCAATTTGGCCACCATTATGTGAAGAGCTAATGAAACTGTCTCTGAATATTTTCACAGTTTAGAGGCCAATGCACAGTCAAGATACCTTCAGAAATTGCTCTTTGCAATGGGATAGATCCTTACATGCTAGAACCGAAGGATTTTTTCCAATGATTTGAAAAATTATCCATCCGTTGTGCTCCCCAACATCTCAAACTACCTGGTGCTACAGACATTCTACATGGATAAACAGATGAAAACCTCGAAGAGCATGGAGGTGTACAACTTTTTATATGCAGCTGGGTTAAAGATCTGGGGATCAGGACACTACAAGATAAATCCTTTATTGTTTATTCCTGAGTAAGTAGGACTTTTTGGGCTTTTTGTATGCATCTTTGTGATGTTTGCTAGGACGCTACAAGTTTTAGTATCAGGTGTAAACAAACCACAGCTGCTCGATTCCCGATCCTCCCTGCTTTTCTCTTCCAGGTAAATCATTCACAAAGATCCACAGAAACACCTTTAATGACCTGGGGATTGATGAAACAGAGTGAAGAAGTTACACAGCTCACTGTAACCACATGGCTGGGGAAGCAGTTTCGTGCCGTTAACTCATGAGCTCTGCTTTTGTGTTTACATGGATTGTCTCGATTATCTTATCTATCTAGTTCAGCCCAAGCTGCATCATCATCCTTGTAAAGATTGCAAGGACATCCTAAGAAATAAACTGAAAACATACGCATTAGTTTACAATATGGTGACTACGATCAAACAGTAAGCAAAAACACATCTGAGGACTGAAGCGTCTGAACTTCAAAACATCACAAAATAACAGAAAACGGTGAGAAAAGTGATTTGTGAATCCAAGTGAAATAAATCAGAGGAATTGGCAAACCTTTCACAAAGCGATCATTGCAAACTCGAGCGTTCTTCGACTCTGCTCCCTTCCATCACAGCGAAAAGTTCAGAAGCCACCTTTCTCATTATCTTTTGCTAAACTCCTTTGTTCTTTCACCCTTTATCAATTCACGGGAAACCCAGAAGAAACTTTGATCAGTTTCACGTTTTGATTGATTTGAACAGCGCAAAACAACACAGGCGTAGGGCATTTTAATGATTAGCATGGCACCGCAGTGTTAGTAATGCTTTGCGAACAGTGACACCACTGCATGTCTTGCATATCTAATGAGGCAGATGTGACGTCAGATGCAACCCACTGATTCCAGTCATACCCCTTTTCCACCAAATCAGTTCCAGGGCTGGTTCGGGGCCAGTGCTGGTGCTGGTTCACAACTCGTTCAACTTGCGAGCCAGCTGAGAACCAGTTTGCTTTTCCAATGCTCGCGGTGCTAAGCGGAGCCACGTCATTACGTCGCTGTATACGTCATTACGTCGCTGTATACGTCAGTTACGTTGCTGTATACGTCAGTTACGGCGCTACGTTTACATAAACCTTGGCACGAATATCAAAGCAAAAACAACACGGAAGAAGCAGCAGCGGCAACAACAACAACAATAATAATGGATGACTTCGCGTTTGTACAGCTGCTGCTTCTCGTCGCTTAAAAATGGCGATCTTTCGCGGTCTTGTTATTGTTGTTGGTCTTAACAACTCCGCCCCCCTGCTGACATAAGCGGTTCTTTCCTCTGGCCCAGCAGAGAGTTGGTGCTAGCCTGGAACTGTTTTTTCTGGCCCCAGAGCCAGTTCTTTGTCAGTGGAAACAGAAAACCCGGTTCCAAACTAAGCACTGGCCCCGAACCAGCCCTGGAACTGCTTTGGTGGAAAAGGGGCATGAGTGGATCCACTACCTATCCTGGGTCAACAAGGTAGGACTCTGACCAGGCTGGGCATTTCCCCATATACAGTGCCCTCCATGAATATCAACACTCCTTGTAAGAATAGAAATAAATTTATTCAGGGAAAAACAAATCCCTCATCAAGAAATAATTATTTTCAACAAAAGCACATACCCGTATTACTATTACTACACCATTATTATCAGCACTCCTGGAAATTATAGTGAACACAATGTAACTGAAGCATGTTTCCCATTTATTTGTACATGTTTGATTTGATTGGAGTCTGTAGGAACTTTCAAGCTGTAATCCATGACTTCATGATTAACTGGGGGACAAATATGAGGTGACACAGAGGCCAAATTCCCTCAATATCAACATGGGAAAGATAAGAGAACACATGAACCAAATGATGGAGAAGTGTGTTGACCTTCATAAATCAGGGAATGGTTATAAAAATAGCTACTCCTATGAAAATTCTCATTTCTACTGTTAGGGCAATAATAAAAAAGTGGACACCAACTGGAACTGTTACACACTTGCCTGGAAGAGGACCCAAGTTTATTTTGTCCCCACATTCGGTGAGAAGGAGGGTAAGAGAGGCAAAAAAAAATTCCCCAAGGATCACTGTTGTTGAATTACAAGAAAAAGTAAAATCTTAGGGTTTCCAAGTCTCCAAAACCACCATCAGATGCCACCTTCATGCCATCAGATTATTTGGAAGGTATGCCTGAAGAAATCATTTTCTGTCAGTTAACCACAAAGCACCTGAAGTTTGCAAAACACTACAACAATGTTGACTGGAACCGTGTTCTATGGTCTGATGGAACAAAAATGGAGCTTTCTGGCAATAAACACTCAAGGTGGGTTTGGCATAAAAAGAAGCATGGCTATAATGAAAAGAACCCGATCCCAACTGTAAAATATGGTGGAGGTTCTGTGATGTTTTGGGGCTGTTTTTCCTCCGAAGTCCCTGGAAACCTTGTTAAGGTACATGGCGTCATGGACTCCATGAAATACCTGCACATTTTAAATCAGAATCTGGCTGCCTCTGCCAGGAAACTAAATTTGGGTCATCATTGGATCTTCCAGAAGGACAATGATCTGAAGCATAATGTCCAAATCAACACAAAATTGGTCAACTGAGCACAGAATCAAGCCTCTGCCATGGCCATCTCAGTCCCCTGACCTGAACCCCATTGAAACCCTGTGGGGTGAGCTGAAAAGGAGAGAGCACAAGAGAGGGTTAAGGACCCTGGATGATCTGGAGAGACGGTGTAAGGAAGAATGGTCTCAGATGTCCTGCTTCATATCTCCTACCTTATAAACTGTTATACACTGAAAAAATGGAAAATGTTGTCAGTCAGATTCAAGAGACCTTTTTTGCTTATAGTTTATATACAAAATATTAAGTTTCTCATGAAAATATGATTATTGCTTATCTTAACTCAGTGTTGTAGTTGAGTCACTAAACCTCGAGTCTGAGTCCAGTCTCGAGTCCTCAGTGTTCAAGTCCGAGTCATGTCCAAGTCATTAAAGAAAATTTCGAGTTGAATCTGAGTCGAGCCCACTATTGATCTGAGTTGAGTCCAAGAACAAGACTCCATCTACACCATTTGACGGTGGCTGTTGCTGCCTTTATGTGAAAGCGTCTCTGCTACTATGTTGGACTAACGTTACTGCTCGACTGCCCCATTTTAGTTAATAGGCTACAGATAAAAAGCTTGTTCATCACTCAGCAAGCCCCGCTCATTATCAACAGGCCAAATAACATCAGAGAGGGTTAACATTCGCTATTTCATCGGTCAGCAAGCAAGCCCCGCTATCAACAGAACAATGAACATAGCATGTCACTTCCTTCTCTGGGTGGAGTCTTGCCAATTGACGAATGAAGTTCGAGGTTGTCCCCATCGTCTCCTCAATAGTTCTTCTACATATGGAGCACCTAGCAGTGCATTTTTCCCACTGCACAAGAAGTCTGTATAAGCAAAGAGGACAATCCTAGGGACATCGTCTCCAGGCATTTTGGTGCCATTAACGTTAGTTTGTTCCTGAACAGGTGAATGTGCATTCTCTTGCACAAAATTAGTATAAAATTAATGTAGATATAAATATCTTATGCCAAATCATTATGGCATGTTACAAAAAATAGAGAAAAAATCAGAGTCCTCGTCTCCAATTTACGAGTCTGAATGCAATTAATGCATGAGTCTGAGTCCAAGTCCGAGTCATCAGTGCTCAAGTCCAAGTCAAGTCACGAGTCAGACTCGAGTATTACAAGCCTGTCTTAACTTAATCTAAACTAATCATCCAAGCTAAACTAATCCAGTCTAAAGAAATTTCTAATAACTAGATTGTTACTAGATTGAATTATGTCGAGTGAGCATGATCAAGTCATGTCGTATTAACGTAAACCAATTAGATTATGAAATCTCATGAGGACACTGGGACTGATGGGAATAGGCCATAGGGATGACATCTACCATCCACGGAAGGAAGTTGACTCTTGATCACAGCGACACATCTCCGCCACCAGTATTGCCCTGGACAATGACAGATTGGTGCACCTCAATGACCATTTTGGAACTCTATGTACTGATGACACCTACACTGAACCACACCCTTTCAATGATAATGTACAGGTTCTGAGAATCAGTGAACAACAAGTCTGGCATGCTCTCTGCAATTTAAAATGGACTGCTGTAGGTCCTGATGACATCCCTTTCTGGATCTGGAAGGATCACGCTGAGATTCTCACCCCGTCATCACAAAGCTGCTAAATCTCTGCCTTTCTACTCAGTCTTGGCCTCAGTCTTGGAAAAGCTAATGTTAAGCCTCTCCCTAAAGTTAATCTTCCTGAAGTAAACAACAACTATCAAGGGCTTTTGCATAATACCAGTTATAGCACGTGTGTTTTAAAAGGTCATTTATAGGAAGCCTGTGAAAGATATTGTGGAATGGAATCTCAGCTCAAGCCAATTTACTTACAGAGATGGAGGAAATTGTACAGTACATATGTGTTGCTGGCCATTCAACACATAGTGTACAATTGCTTGGATCATCCTGACTGCAAAGCCGTGCGTCTATTCACTATGGACTTCAGCAAGGCTTTTGACTCTGTCAAACATTGTTTACTATCTGAAAAACTGAAAAAAATTCCATTGAACCAGTATGTTATTAATCTGTATATAAATTTTTTGAAACATAGGCAACAAAGGGTCATTCACGAAGCCTTTCTAGGGCATTGGAAAGAGGTCAACCAAGGCACTACTGAGGGCAGTGTTACTGGCCCCTATCTTTTTAATATTTTTTAAATGACCTCGAGTTTAAAAAAGGCTCCACATTTTTTGGGGGATAAATATGTGGACGACTCCACCATAACTGTATCTGTGTGGAGAGATAAAGACTGTTCAAGTGTGTTAGTAACGCAGTTGTTAGAATGGTCAAATACCAATGACTTGTAACCCCAGTAAATGTAAGGAACTCACTTTTGTGAGAAAGGTTAATGCCTCAATCCAACTGAGAATCTGTGGCATAACTTGAAGATTGCTGTACACCAGCACAACCCATCTAACTTGAAGGAGTTGGAGCAGTTTTGCCTTGAGGAATGGGCAAAAATCCCAGTGGCTAGATGTGCTAAGCTAATAGAGACATACCCCAAGAGACTTGCAACTGTAATTGCAGCAAAAGGTGGCTCTACAAAGTATTGACTTATTTTTTTTTTTGGGGGGGGGGGATACCTATGTACACTCCAGAGTTCTTTTTTTCATCTAAATTATTGTTTGTGTCGCAATTAAACAACAATTTGCACCTTTAAATTTGTAGGTATGTTGTGTAAATCAAATGGTGCTAACCCCCCAAAACATCCATTTTAATTCCATCTTGTAATGCAACAAAACAGCACAAACACCAAGGGGGATGAATACTTTTGCAAGACACTGTGCATATTATATTTACAAGTCTTTAGTTTTATATTATTGTATTCTTCTGTATTTTTTTTTTTGTTTTTATATATTGTAACATAGGATATGTGGTGTTATCTTATGTAATAAAGACCTATAAATAAATAAATCCAGTAGGCTAGTTTCTGTTTAGACATGCTAGTTTCCTTTGTCTTTCTCCAGTGACAGACAAGCAGTTGATCTGATGATCCAATCAATACCTTCTGGCCTTAGTTGTGCCATAAGGCACATCCTGGGCAATCAACAAGTTCCCCATCATGGAATGATGGAATGTTGCAAGCTCAGAAGTTTGTTGAGAAGACCTTGGGCTTCAACCATAAGGTAACTCTGTCACAAATCCAGTAAGGAATGGGAGGGAGAATTTTCTCTCAGGTTATAAAATGGATGGAGCTAAATGGCAAATGCAGCTTCATTTGCAGGATCAACAAAAATCCATGTCTGTCACCAAGACTTCATTGTCATTGGGTATGGTCATTTACTATCAGTAGGCTGTTTACTTGGGTCAGATTTCAGTTAAGGTCTACCAGTCTGCTAAACAGCCATCCTGCCTTTTCTAGGAGAGTCAGTTCCAAGGCAGTGGACATACAGCTGGTGTTCATCCTTACCTTCCAGGAAGCATAGGTATTGGTGACCTAGAACCTGGAAGCTTGGCTGGTTGGCTGTGTGGTGCGGTGTGGGAGGATACAGCAGAGGTGTTTCTCATGATTTTTCTTATGTATTTTCCTGAGTCCAACTATACTAACTTCTGACCTTTTTTTTTCCATTATTATCCCCCACTGGCTGAAAGGCCCAAAGGGGGGTTAAGTCGTGGCGATGTCCGTCCATCTGTCCATCCATCTGTCTGTCCGTCCATCCTGTGAAGGGTGAACCTTCTGAAATCAACTCCTTTCAACTCCTCTCAGTTTTTGGAGGAATTTCACAAAACTTGACAGGATTCTTTGTTATATGTCGGTAATACACATACTGCAATTTCATTCAATTCAGTCACATTATTATCCCCCACTGGCTGAAAGGCCCAAAGGGGGATTATGTTGTGGCGATCTCCATCCGTCTGTCCCGTGAAGGATACTCACCTTCTGAAATCAAATCCTCTCACAATTTTTTGAGGAATTTCATGAAACCTGACAGGATTCTTTGATATATGTCGATAATACTCATACTGCAATTTCATTCAATTCAGTCGCATTTTACCAGAGTTATGGCATAGTTGCCAACAGAGGATCTTGTGCTCTCAGAGCACTCTTGTTTTTTTTTTTTTTTCTATTGTTCTGTTCTTTTTTGGCATCTTTGATTTTGAATTTTTTTTTTCTTTCATTCATTTCTTATGAAATTTGGTGAAATGTTTGCATTCTTTGTACCGTATTTGCATATACTTTTGCACAGCCTGTTTTTGCCTACTTTTGGATGTTTTATTGCCCTGTAAATAAAATAGTGGCCTACACTGTAAATAATAAACTACGAGCACAAAATATAATGCTGTTATTTTATGCTATATTTTATTTTATTTAAGAGTTGTGCCTAAGTGTAATAAAAAAGCTTCTTTTTATTTCTTTTTTTCCCTTTTTTTGCACTCTAGGCAAAAAAACAAACAAACAGTTGGTTAACTGCTTACTTTCTTTTGGGTGAGTTTCTTTCTTCTGTACCTGCTTCTCTCAGGTGACTTTATTCTTTGGTATAATGGCAAGAACTATGGACAAACGAAGGAAGTGGCAGTTATATCGGACAGTGTTAGAGGCTATGTCTAGCTTCTCCTTCATCATTCATTCCATACCTCTTTCTTAGTGTGTTGGGTTCAGATTGGCACTGCAGGGTGTAGGGTGTTGTGTGAAATTGTTTCATTACAACTCCTCATCCCCCCCCCCCCCCCACCCACACACACACAGAGACACACACACACACACACACACACACACACAAAACCCATCACTTCCAAACCCCACCCGCAGGACCACAAACAATTTTTCCCCTTGGAGTCAGTAGGATAAATCCTTGAGAGAAGGCAGAAAACAGAGAGAGAGAGAGAGAGAGAGAGAGAGAGAGAGAGAGAGAGAGAGAGAGAACATGCTCGGGGAAGGATTATAAGCTAAAGTAAAACCAGGTTGGTGAAAGGTTGGATAGACAAGCTCTTGCTGTATCTTATTTAATTAGAGGAAGGGATGGGGTGTTCAATTACTTTTGCCAATTTGCTGGGATAAGAGAAAGATGAGAAACCCAGTGTACCAATCTTTCCAATTTAATTTATGCTGCTTTTTCCCTGTACAGCAACATCAGTTAGCAGTCCAGTTAAATAACCACCTTTTTCACCTGAAATATTTATATCTCTGTCATATACACATGCTTTTGACTGTATTACTGTGTAATATGAGTAAGAGATTGGCGCTCAGGTGGGCTGAACAGAGTCGTGATCAATAAAGAAGAGTGCTCGCTTCAGCAATCTGAATTATTACAGCTAGACCACATCTTTTAAATGGAAAGACAGGAGAGGAGAATGGATAGGAGTGAAAGAGGTATCAACGCTTCTGGAATGTATGAACATTTAATTTAAACTCCTGGAGAAGAAGCTTGTTTTTCTCCAGAGAATGAGAAACTGAAGGGTTATGTCAAGGCTCTCACCATCAGGCCGAAAAACATTCACCCACAATGTTGATTCATCTGCCAGTGTGGCTACAATCATAACAGCTTGAATTTTTTAGTGTGCAGCTATCTGTGCATATTCCACCTTGAGAAACTAATGTTTTGTTATAAAATAGAACAATGCCACAAAACCTCACATGGTTTGTGGTAGGCACAGACTGAAACAATAATTCAGGCTGGGAATTTGACTCCACTCTAGGCCACCCTGTTCACGCAAACCATCCATCCATTAACTGTAATCATTTATCCTGTGCAGGGTCGCGGGCAAGCTGGAGCCTATCCCAGCTGACTATGGGCAAGAGGTGGGGTACACCCTGGACAAGTCTCCAGATCATTGCAGGGCTGACACAAAGAGACAAACAACCATTCACACTCACATTCAGACCTACGGTCAATTTAGAGCCACCAGTTAGCCTAACCTGCATGTCTTTGGACTGTGGGGGAAACTGGGGCACCCAGAGGAAACCCATGCAGACATGGGGAGGACATGCAAACTCCACATAGAAAGGCCCCCATCAGCCACTGGGCTCAAACCCAGAGCTTTCTTGCTGTAAGGTGACAGTGCTAACCACTACACCAACATGCCACCCTCACACAAACCAACAGGTTGCTAATTTTGTAGGCTAACCATAGGTGCTGTTTTGGTTGGAAAAGTGCTATGGACATACAGTATATAACTGCTCTCTGCCATCTTACCAATGGTATCATCTTTCTCAAGTCCCATAAGAAACGCTTTCTCTGTTGCCATCAAAAGGAATGCTTCAAGGTTCTCTTGAGTGAGGGATGTTCTTTGCCAATTCTTCACAAATTTCAGAGTGTAGAAGGTTCTCTCATAGGCCACCTAAGTGATTGATAGGGTGAGGAGCAACTTGTAGCCCAAGCCAATGATGTAATGCACATCTGTGAACAGATTGTACTGAAACTGGACAACATAGCAGCATATTGAGCAGTTTTCACATGTGGAACAACTTCTGCTTAACAGTGCCACACTTTCATCAGGATACTTCAAGCCTTCCCCTGAATCATTGCTGGCATTGGCAGCCCTTGTGTTGTACTTCTCCAATGGTGATTGTTTCAATCTTTCCCACTGTTGTGTGAGGCTGATTAGTTGAGTCTGCAATGCCTCAAAACTGGCACATTTATCAAATTCCAGGAAGCATTTGCTGAGCTCCTTCATGGCTATCTTCAGAAGGCCTTCTTCTCTGATCTTGGGAAAATTCTTCGGATCCATGTAAGAGACATTTTCACATCACACTGCATTTGCTGCATAACAACAGTGAATATGTTCAACAACTGTGTGCAATATCACAAAGTAGATCTTGATTTTGTAATCTATGTCTGCATTAGCAATGGGCTCATCTGGTCCAAAGACCAAAGTCATCAGCTGCCTTCTTCATACCCTCAATGTCTCAGGCATACTTTCTCAGGTTATCCACAGTTCCCGTCACCAAATGCTGCGCTGTTACAATATCCATGCCACTTGTTTGCAAGTATTTAGAGAGAGGGGGACATCTGGTTGAAAATCCTGAGAAAAACCTCAGCTGAAAGTATGGGTTCATACTTCAAGAGAGCATCCTTGTATCCTTGGACAGGATTTATGGTCACATTCCTTTCAGTTCTTTCCACAGTGGTCACACATCCATGTAAAGTGCATGATCAGGCTTTGCAAAGCTTCCAAATACTTTCCTCAAGGCCTCGCCTTTGGCCCACCAGCAGGTTTCACCAATTCCACCAAGCTGTCTGTGTCTCCTATCCTTGCTGGTTTTCTCCCATACCTTGTAGGAGTCTCAAATGAACACTTCAATGTAATTTGGTCATGAGAAAATGGATTCAGTTGCCACAACAACCCCAGTGGAGTCTGTTAGCACACTAAGGACAAGTGAGTAACACCATACTGTATGTGTTCTTGGTTAGGAGACTCTCTCCTGTGAGCAATACAGAGAAGCCCCTGTATTGTCCCTGCATATTAGCTGCTCCATTTGTTGCATGATGGCCACACGACTTGATGTCTATGTCCATTTTCTCAAGGGTTTCTGTCACATGGTCTACAAAGTACTGTCCAGTTGATGACTCACAGTCAATGAGTTGCTCATCAGTGACATATCACAGAACTACCGCACACTGGTCTTTGGATATTAAATCCTGTGTTGTGTCCATTTGTATTGAGAACAGCATATCCCAACAATTAGCAACTGCTTGCTGTATCAACATTTTGATAACTTCAGTTATCTTATTTGTTGTTGTTTTGGACATCATAGTTACCAAGAACCCCCTTGTTCTACTCAATGGAACCACTAACATGCTCTTGTAGGTGGACATCATAGTTGCTTAACAACAATATAAGCTTAAAAAAGTTGATGGCCATGTTTTCCATGGTTATATGCAGCTTAATGTCTGTGTCCTCTATACCCAAGCCTACATTTATCAATAACTTTAACTCCATCAGTCACATGCTCCATGATGTCCTTCCTCTTTCTGAGCTGGTTTTGTTGAGCTGACATTTGCTTATCATGCAGAAAGGTACAGATGTCTGCTTTGCTAGCATATTCAGTTCTGCAGGAGCACCTTCAGCACTAGTGCTGCTGCTGATTCCTCTCTACCTTTGAAAAGAAAAACCCATGAGCTACCCATAGTTTTTCAGTTACACCTTTTGTTTAAATTTGACCAAAGGCTATTATTTTACAAGACAATAGACAATAACATTGATATGGTAGCTTAGGCTACCCTAAAACCCAACATACAGTACTGCCCATTAATCTCCATCCATTATCTGTAACCACTTATCCTGTGCAGGGTCATGGGCAAGCTGGAGCCTATCCCAGGTGACTATGGGCGAAAGGCAGGGTACCCCCTGGACAAGTCACCAGATCATCACAGGGCTGACACAAAGAGACAAACAATCATTCACACTCACGGTCAATTTAGAGCCACCAATTAGCCTAAACTGCATGTCTTTGGACTGTGGGGGAAACCGGAGCACCCGGAGGAAACCCACGCAGACATGGGGAGAACATGCAAACTCCACAGAGAAAGGCCCTTGCTGGCCACGGGGCTCGAACCCAGGACCTTCTTGCTGTGAGGAGACAGTATTAACCACTACACCACCGTGCTGCCCTGTCCATAAATTTGAATTTCTGGTTCAAGCTGGCACTAGAAAAATATTCTATCTTTGACAGACAACAATATGCAAATGATTATGTTAGTTTGCCATATTCTCATATTGTGCAGCATGCTTTCAGACTGGAGGAACATTTTCATAGTTGTTAGAAATAGTGGAGGAGCTTCCCCCTTTTTTTTTTATGTGTCCGGACTGCAGGAACTGAGAATGAGGATGATCATAGTTCTGAGAATGCCATTTTGAGAGACTTTTTTAGCTTTTACTTCAGGCTGGTACTCTTCCAGCACAACAGGAACCAAGAGTGTAAGTGTAAGTGTATGATGACTGCTCCAGACATAAAAGTACATTGATTGGTTGAACACAAGCCAATGCAGCACTGGCAACCACCATTTTTAAAAACCCATGTAAAACATAAGCCATGCATACAACAGCTCTTAATGTTAGCATTAAAATAACATGGATGGACAGAATAACAGAGAAGTCCAGAAGAGAGAGGAAATACAGAACGATTTTGACACATCTCAGTGAAATATAAAAATCTTTGCTAGCAGTTCCTGCTAACATCATGCTAGCAAACCAGCTTACGTCACTTCAGCATTCCTACTAGTTGTTGTCGGCTGTCCATCACTAGGGATGATGACTGCTTCATTAGGATGCACAGAAACGCAGATGGGCTGCGAAGCCTGCACCAGAGCAACAGAGCTGTCCGCAGCGGCAGCATGAATGGCCCAACCGAGCCACCACGGAATATCTAGCCTTGTGAGCACTTGCATACTATTCTCCACTCCTAATGCAGCACCTTGAACAGTAAGGTAAAACAAACAATGTCGTGCCCCCATCATGTTGTCTCTCTGGACCTCCAGACCTGATGCCAAGTGGTGCACAAAAGTGCCACAGACCTGACGGGTATGGAAGTTGCCCCGCAGTGACAACTGACTTGCCAAATGATGCCATCCATTGGTCATTTGAGTGGATCTTCTGCATGCCATCTGGTGGTGTGCCATTGACCCTATTGGGTTCATCTGCCAAATTGCACCAAAAAGTGCCCTGCTGCCAGCGCCTTATTGGTGTTGTACTATTTAACCCATAGCTGGAACCCAGGCAGGTGCTACCACTCCAGGTCAGAGCAGACCTGGGAGCAATGGTGATTAAGGGGTAACTCCACTTTCCCCAGTACTCAAGTCCTCCCAGACCTGAGACTTACCACCGGTTGCAGTTTAAAGTCATACCCAGTTCCTACTAGTGGTGTGGATGCAAACAGAACAAAACCCCTTGAAAGTATGAAGTTCTCGGGGGAGCGCCCCAGTGGGTAGTTCCTCTCAGTACTGTAAGTCCTTAGACTGTTTGGTTCAAAAGCATCTACTGGTATATGTCTGTGAATATTCTCAGTCATCCAGGTCATAGTAACTATGGGTGGTAAAAGAGAGCAACTGGACTTGCTTGAAGATTCTTGAAGACGTTTCACCTCTCATCCGAAAGGCTTCTTCAGTTCTGTCTGACTGGTAGGGAGTATCAGATATTTATCCTCTCATGGATGAAAAGCTCATCTAAGGTGTCGTTGAGTCATCCTGTTGGTGTGGGTCACTGGGGGCTGAATGTGAATGGCCTCGTGAGTCGTTGGGGTGATCAATGGATTGCCCGTTAATTCCATTGATCACCTTAACGGGCAATCCATTGATCACCCCAACGACTCGCGAGGCCATTCACATTCAGCCCCCAGTGACCCACACCAACAGGATGACTCAACAACACCTTAGATGAGCTTTTCATCCATGAGAGGATAAATATCTGATACTCCCTACCAGTCAGACAGAACTGAAGAAGCCTTTCGGATGAGAAATGAAACGTCTTCAAGAATCTTCAAGCAAGTCCAGTTGCCCTCTTTTACCACCCATCATCTACCGGTATGTATCATTGTTGCAACTTGTAATATTATAGTGTACCTACAGATGGCAGTAATGATCCTTGTCTTTGCCTGTGTCACACAGACTATTGTGCTACGTTAAAGCAGGTGTTTTGGTTACATTATTGTAGCCTGTAGCCAGTGTGTACACTTTATCTAGCTTGTGTGGCAGGACAGAGTGCAAGCAAATCCATGGTCTAGGTTTACTGTTTTTTACTAGTTGAAGCATATTGCCTTCAATGTCATACGATCGCTATGTTGCACTCATCGCTGTGATTTTTTTTTTGAGAGAGACAGGTCCGTCAACTCGCTCCTGCTTTCTCATCTCATCTCATCTCATCTCATCTCATTATCTCTAGCCGCTTTATCCTTCTACAGGGTCGCAGGCAAGCTGGAGCCTATCCCAGCTGACTGCGGGCGAAAGGCGGGGTACACCCTGGACAAGTCGCCAGGTCATCACAGGGCTGACACATAGACACAGACAACCATTCACACTCACATTCACACCTACGGTCAATTTAGAGCCACCAGTTAACCTAACCTGCATGTCTTTGGACTGTGGGGGAAACCGGAGCACCCGGAGGAAACCCACGCGGACACGGGGAGAACATGCAAACTCCGCACAGAAAGGCCCTTGCCGGCCACGGGGCTCGAACCCGGACCTTCTTGCTGTGAGGCGACAGCGCTAACCACTACACCACCGTGCTGCCTTCCTGCTTTCTGTATTAATTTATTCTTGGTCAAGCTGCAGGCCAAAACGACCCTCAGGCCACCAGAAAATGTCCCGGGGCTCCTGACAGGCTGTCCGTGTGTGCTTGATGCAATTTTTCTAATGGTGAAAAAGAATCGATTTCAGATTTCTGAAAATATATTACACCAGTTTGTTCTGACAAAGTGAATGAAAGTGTTTTCGCTCTGTCATATCACTTCAATCTCTTTGCCCTCATACATTCATGCACACACCTTCGGAATGGAAAACACCATCCAAACATGCAGCTTAATTCAAAATCAAAGCAAAGTGGCAACATTTTCAAGTACCCCTGAAAACCATATTGTTCACAATGAACATATCACAGTACAGTGATTATCACCACCTACTACAGTAAATGTCTTTCCTGACATGTGCTATGCTAATAACTGAGATGAAAATGAGATATACAGTACAGGACTGTGCACAAGTCTTAGGCACCCTAGCTTTCTTCTTTTTTTTCATACAAACCTTGTTATAGATTTCTATTTTACGATTTCTACATTATTGAGTCAGACCAAAAAAAAATAGAGTCCAAATGTTCGTTCATTTTCCAGCACAAAATTAAATCTCATCTTATTATCTCTAGCTGCTTTATCCTGTTCTACAGGGTCGCAGGCAAGCTGGAGCCTATCCCAGCTGACTACGGGCGAAAGGCGGGGTACACCCTGGACAAGTTGCCAGGTCATCACAGGGCTGACACATAGACACAGACAACCATTCACACACCTTCACATTCACACCTACGGTCAATTTAGAGTCACCAGTTAACCTAACCTGCATGTCTTTGGACTGTGGGGGAAACCGGAGCACCCGGAGGAAACCCACGCGGACACGGGGAGAACATGCAAACTCCGCACAGAAAGGCCCTCGCCGGCCACGGGGCTCAAACCCGGACCTTCTTGCTGTGAGGCGACAGCGCTAATCACTACACCACCGTGCCGCCCACAAAATTAAATGTTACAGAAAAAAAAAGTTTGTATCCGAGCAGCATATTCCATAAGAGAGCACTTTTCGGATTAAAAAAGAAAATATAATGAAGGCTACTGGGTTTTGGGGCAAAATGAAGAAGCAAGTGTGATAAAGTGTCCAGAAGAACTGGGGCTGGTTCTGTAAGATGCTCAGTAAAGCCTACAGCTCATTTCCGCATAAAACTGCACTCATTGTACCCGAGACTACTATTTATTTTTTATTTTTTTACAGCAAAGAGCCATCTCACGCCAAATATTGACTTTGTTTCATTTATTATGGCTTACTGCTTTCTGTTTATAGTATTTTTTAAATGTTGAAACATTTCATTTCATTATTTTTAAGTCATTTTTGGTCTCCAGCATTCCTTTACATGTGCCTAAGACTTTTACACAGGACTCGTATCGGGAGATTATTTTAAAATAAAATCGATAGTTGAATTACTGTAAAGGATTATGAGAAATCAACAGAAAGCACATCATAAAGCAATAAAGTAAACATTTGAGGTTTTATTGTGCAAAGCCTGCTGAGTTATTCCTGTAAACGCTAGACAAACTCTGAAGTCAGTCTATTTGGTTTTCTATATAGGAAAGCAGCATGGATGATTGAATGGCTGGAATACTAAGTGAGGGGATGCAAAGGGCAATGAAAATCTCCCTGCTTCTGCCTCCTTGCCCTGGCCTGTTCTCTCTCTCTCTCTCTCTCTCTCTCTCTCTTACACACACATAGTCCTGAGAGACATAGCTGCCGGCAGGTGCTTGACCCCCATTACTGAGAAAAAAATCATGCGATCCCATCAGGAGTCACAAGACCAGCACAGGCCTCATAGAAGGTCTGCAAATCAAAGCTATCAATAAACACACACACACCACCACCTACACACACACACACATCATGCTGTCATACTAACCAGACATATACAAGTTTCATGATGATTTTTGCTGAAACAGAATACACTCTCAATCGTAAACATGTCACACACTGTCATTTCTTATCATCTTTGAACTGTTCTCATACTCAGCTGAACACACACACACACACACACACACACACACACACACACACAGGTTTGTCATGCTATGTTTATAACTGAAAACGAATCTAACCTTAAAGTGCCATTCCACCATTGGATGTACTCTTTGGCATAAAATACAATATATTTTATGACAACAAGACTAGACAGAGAAATCTTTTAGCTTCAAAATGATATATCAAACATATTTTTTTGACAACGACAAGTATATTAATTTTGCGACCAAAGTCACCTACCCTTTTAATTTCCGCGCGGTAGTGAAACGTGATGTCATCGGCAGGTTCCCCTTCTTGTGTACCACGTCACGTGTGACGTGGCACAGATTATCAGCAATGGCGGATAGAACGCGATTTCCACTTGTCGATTGCTGTGCCGATATTCACCATCGACCGTCTCCTTTGGGCATCACTTGCTATTTTCCTTCGCTTCTTTTCCGAAGCTGACAATCGCGTTCTATCCACCATTGCTGATAATCTGTGCCACATCACACGTGACGTGGTACACAAGAAGGGGAACCTGCCGATGACATCACGTTTCACTACCGCGCGGAAATTAAAAGGGTAGGAGACTTTGGTCGCAAAATTAATATACTTGTCGTTGTCAAAAAATTATGTTTGATATATCATTTTGAAGCTAAAAGATTTCTCTGTCTAGTCATGTTGTCATAAAATATATTGCATTTTATACCAAAAAAATACATCCAATGGTGGAATGGCACTTTAACCTCAGTAACCAAAAGGAAATATGTACACTCTTTTTCATATTGTTGTTTGTTTGTTTTTTAATAAAAGCTGAAAAAAAGGTTTCCTCATGGGGACCACCTACATTTTAGAGCTTGGTGGGGGCCAAATGTGCCCATTAGGATAGAAATACTGTATATGACAAGTTTGTTCCACACCAAGATATTAAAACATAACACACACACACACACACACACACACACACACACACACACACACACACACACACACTATTCCATTTACTAACCATGAGTACAGATTTACATTACAATTATCATTTGGAAATCTTTAAAGTGCTCAGGTGCTTGATGTGGTGAGAAGTGCGCAACTAAAGAGGCCTCTTCATTAACTCTGTCAACTGAGAAAAACATTTTTCACTTTTAATTACTTCTGCCAACTTTGTTGGAGGAGGTTATGTTTTCACCTCAGTTTTTTTGCCAGTTCCCAACATAACTCAAAAATACTGAATGGATTTTGATGAACTTTTGAGGAATGGTGAGTCATGGTCCATGGAAGAATTGATTAGATTCTGAAGCAAATTCAGATATGTATGCAGATCCAGGATTTTTTTTGTCTGTTCTGAATGTAACTCAAAAAGTAATGAATGGATTTTGATGAAATTCGGTGTACAGCTTTAGTATTATCCGAGGTTCAAGCGATTTGATATTGATAATATGTGGCTTGGTGGAGGTATGCACTCTGTCGAGTGCCCTTCTAGTTCATTCATTCATTCATTCATTCATTCATTTTCTGTTATTCACTTATCAATTGCGGGTTGTGACTGAGCTGGAGCCAATCCTAGCTGACTTCAGGCAAGAGGCAGGGTTCACCCTAAACAAGTCACAGGCTTGTAGTACTCGAGTACGACTTGTGCGCTAATTTTAAGGACTCGTGACTCGACTTAGATTTGAGCACTGATGACTCGATCTTGGACTCAGACTCATACATTAACTGCATTCGGACTCGTAAATTGGAGACGAGGACTCTGATTTTTTCTTTATTTTTTGTAGCATGCCATAATAATTTGGCATACAATATTTATATCTACATTCATTTTTATACTAATTTCGTGCAAGAGTGTCAGACCCATGTGCCTTGGCATGTGCATCAGATAGACTCTCAGGTTCGCTCCGGACAGCACACACCAAGCAGCCCACAAATGACTCGCACCTGCACAGTATTAAGGCGCAAACAGCAGGCCTAAATAAAGACTGTGAAAACACACTTACTTTGCAAAGTATTGAGTCACGTTGCTGACACATTACCAAGCCTTATTTCCTGCTTTGTTTCTTTTCCTGTTTCTCATCTTTGATTCTGCTGAGTCTCTGATAGTCTGTTTGTGCCTCACTTGACCTATTGCCTGTGTCACCATTTTACAATTTCGCCTGCCGTTCTGGAGTATGTCTTCACTTGTATTAATAAACATACCTTTTGCACTTACGTCTGTCTCCCAACCATCTCTGACAGAATACTTCACAGTCCCTGATATTCACCTGTTCATACGTCATGTTCAGGAACAAACTAATGTTAATGATGCTAAAATGCCTGGAGAGAATGCCCCTAGGATTGTCTGCTTTGCTTATACAGACTTATAGTGCAGTGGGAAAAAATGCACTGCTATGTGATCTGTCTGTAGAAGAACTATCGAGGAGATGACGGGGACAACCTCGAACTTCAATTGTCATTTGGTAAGACTCCACCCAGAGTAGGAAGTGACATGCTATGTTAATTGTTCTGTTGATAGCAGGGCTTGCTTGCTGATGAACTAGCTAGTGTTAACCCTCTCTCATGTTATTTGCCCTGTTGATAGTGGGCGGGGCTTGCTGAGCAATGAACAAGCTTTTTATCTGTAGCCTGTTAACTAAAATGGGGCAGTCAAGCAGTAACATTAAGGCCAATTTATGCTGACAACCCAGTCCTCGCAGATAGCATCGCAGACAGTGTCTGCGTAGCCCCCCACCTTCGCAGACGCTCTGCGCGCACCTCCCAAAAATTGTGACCACCGCAGAAGCCTCGCAGACAGCGTCCGCAGACAAGAGGGCTCTGATTGGTCCACGCTACATCCGCTGTACACGCACTTCTGCTTCCCTACTTTCCCGGTTTGGTTTGTTTTCACGACCGCCATTTTTAAAAACACGAGCGAAGATGGAGCAGCACGAAGAGTGGTTGATCGAGGAAGTGAGGAAGTACGTACATCTATACAACTCCAGTTCTAGTCATTATAAGTAACTGGAGGATAAACACTCCACTAACCACACCCACCAACTACTCCTAGTGACTTCGCACCCCCTTGTGTTGTGGCGGTGAATAACATCGCGCACGCCTATTACTCCCCGCTCAACGATAAATTACAACTGTCTGCGAAAAGCTATCTGCGAAAGCCTTGTCGCAAGAGCATGCAGAGGCCTTTAGTCCACAGTAGCAGAGACACTTTCACATAAAGGCAGCAACAGCCACCGTCAAACGGTGCGGTTGGAGTCTTGTTCTTGGACTTGACTTGGCTCAATAATGAACTTGACTCGAAATTTTCTTTAATGGCTTGGACTTGACTCGGACTTGAACACTGGGGACTCGAGACTGGACCCGGACTCGACTCCAACACTGACAAGTCACCAATCTACACAGAGAAGAACACTCATTCACACTCACAGTCACACCTATGGGCAGTTTAGAGTCATCAGTTGACCAAATCCACATCTTTCAACTAAGGGAGGAAACCAGAGCTGCCCATTTTCGACTTGTGATTTTATCTATAAAGCAAGTTAACAACATTCACTAGCCAATTACGACAAATAGCTGCCCAGAGTGATTGAACAGCCTGTTTCATATCTATACTGAATGTAAATTGTCTTTTTAATAGGAAACATTTCATCATTCATCCTTTAGATGACTATTACATGCTTAGAATGTAATATACAGTTGTGCTCATAAGTTTACATACCCTGGCAGAATCTATGATTCTTTGGCCATTTTTCAGAGAATATGAATGATGACACAAAAACATCTTTTCTACTCATGCTTAGTGGTTGGGTGAAACCATTTATTGTCAAACAACTGTGTTTTCTCTTTTTAAATCATACTGACAACAGAAACTACCCAAATGACCCTGATCAAAAGTTCACATACCCTGGTGATTTTGGCCTGATAACATGCACAGAAGTTGACACAAATGGGTTTGAATGGCTACTAAAGGTAACATCCTCACCTGTGTTCTGTTTGCTTGTAATCAGTGTGTGTGCATAAAAGCTGAGTGAGTTTCTGGGATCCAGACAGACTCTTGCATCTTTCATCCAGCCACTGACATTTCTGGATTCTGAGTCATGGGGAAAGCAAAAGAATTGTCAACGGATCTACAGGAAAAGGTAGTTGAACTGTATAAAACAGGAAAGGGATACAACAAGATATCCAAGGAATTGATAATGCCAGTCAGCAGTGTTCAAACTGTGATTAACAAATGGAAAATCAGGGGCTCTGTTAAAACCAAGCAAATGCCACAAAGTATCTCGCTACAATACGCCAAACAGCACAGAGACAAGCCTCAAAACTTCTGGAACAAGGTAATTTGGAGTGATGAGACCAAAATTGAACTTTTTGGCCACAACCATAAACGTTTACATTTGGAGAGGTGTCAACAAGGCCTATGATGAAAGGAACACCATTCCTACTGTAAAGCACGGAGGTGGATCGCTGATGTTTTGGGGATGTGTGAGCTACAAAGGCACAGGAAACTTGGTCAAAGTTGAAGGAAAGATGAATGCAGCACGTTATCAGCAAATACTGGAGGCAAATTTGCACTCATCAGCCCGGAAGCTGCGCATGGGACGTACTTGGATGTTCCAACATGACAACGATCCAAAACACAAGGCCAAGTCGACCTGTCATTGGCTACAGCAGAACAAAGTGAAGGTTCTGGAGTGGCCATCTCAGTCTCCTGACCTCAATATCATTGAGCCACTCTGGGGAGATCTCAAGCGCGCAGTTCATGCAAGACAGCCCAGGAATTTACAGGAACTGGAGGCTTTTTGCCAAGAAGAATGGGCAGCTTTACCATCTGAGAAAATAAAGAGCCTCATCCACAACTACCACAAAAGACTTCAGGCTGTCATTGATGTTAGAGGGGGCAATACACGGTATTAAGAACTGGGGTATGTAAACTTGATCAGAGTCATTTGGATGTTTTTTGTTGTCGTTATGATTTAAAAATAGAAAACACAGTTGTTTATCAATAAATGGCTTCACCCAACCACTAACCATGAGTGGGGAAAAAAGTTTTTGTGTTATCATTCATATTCTCTGAAAAAAGGCCAAGAAAGCAAAAATTCTGCCAGGGTATGTAAACTTATGAGCACAACTGTATATTCCACATCAGTCGTATGGATGAAGTTTCTAATTAAAGTAGCTCATAAGCATACAGAGACTAAAGACTAAAAAATGAGCATAAATACATGAGGTGTGTTTCATTTGAAGTGAGATTTGAGTGCCACCAAGAGCTGGGTTTTTTTTTCAAATTGTTGCTTCAAGACTCATATGTGAGAAAACGTATACTCATAATACCCCAAAGCAATTAAGCAAATGTGCCGTTAATTTGAAAACAAGAAGTGTGAATAATTGAAGAGCCATAATGGTGCTTCCATATTCCCTGCCTCTTCAAATAAGTGCCTTGCATTAAAGTAAAGAACTTTTAAAGGCCCATATGAGAACTTCATTTGGAATAAATTATATCTTGTGGCAAAAACAAGTGTCCGAATAAGAGTAGTCCCTTATGGAAGGGTTAAGCAGAGCATTTGCGTAGTTTAATGGTTCTATTTTGCTAATGCCGTTTATTTTAAGCATAATCCCCCCCCCCCCCCAAGGTTGTGAATGCCTGCACTTAACAAAATGGCAATAACAGAAACAAGTCACAAACATGGAGCCACTTGAGTGAGTATAAGGACCCAGGGGACATTAACATTAGATTTGTTGGACAGAAACAACAATGAGCATTTACTTTTTATCACAACACTCAGGACACTTGCTCTTACTTATATAATCAGGCAAACCAGGCAAACTGTATAATCTGGTCATATAATCAACAAACAATGTAAAAATAATCATACACAAATTGTGCTGTGTGTCCAAATTCATGGTCAGTGTGTGTGTTTTTGAAATAATCCAGTAATAATTGTTAATTGTTAACCTTCAGTTTGAGTGTTAACATGTAATTTGTAAATGTGAATATGAAGCACAGACATAGATCTTTATCAGATCCGTCGTGTTTGTGTAATTGTGTAAAAGTTGTGTTTACTCACATTACACGACATTACATGGCATTTAGCAGGCACTCTTATCCCGAGTGATGTACAGCGAGTGCAAAAGTCAGGTACATGAAGTGCTGAACTTCTAGACAAGAAAGTTCTCATGCCAGCTAAACAAGTGACAGCAGTACCAAGTGTAATATGCTGTTGAAGTACCAATATTCAAACAGCCAAGGAAACAAACCAACCATGACTAAATAGAGAACTCAAACAGCCAACCCCAGACTAGACAGTACACAGCCTGGGTTGGTCAAGACCGATACACAGTTACACAGTGGGCAGGGAAGAAGGGGAAAGGTGCAGCCTGAAGAGGTGAGTCTTCAGTCTGCGCTTGAAGGTGGTCAGGGAGTCAGCAGTTCTGACCTTGATGGGAAGGTCATTCCACCAATGGGGAGCCAGGACAGACAGCAGTCTTGAGCGGGCTGAGCAGGAGCAGAAAGGAGGAGGGTCCAAGTGACCAGTAGTAGCAGAGCATAGGGATCTGGCTGGCTTGTAGAGGAGGATCAGACTCTGGAGGTATGATGGCCCTAACTCCTTGAGAGCCTGGTAAGCTAGCACCAATGTCTTAAATTTGATGCAACCTGTGATAGGTAGCCAGTGCAGGTCAGCAAGCAGAGGGGTGACATGGGAAGAATGAGGGAGGTTGTAGACCAGGTGAGCTGCAGGGTTCTGATGGCAGAAGCTGGAAGGCCAGCAAGGAAAGAGTTGCAGGAGTCCAAGTGGGAGAAGATCAGTGCTTGGACCAGGAGCTGAGTAGAGTATGTGGTAAGAAAAGGGTGGATCCTTTGGATGTTGTCGAGGAGGTCCAGGTCACGTCCAGGTCACTGCAGCAGTGTTCGCTGAGGAGGAGAGTTTGTCATCGAACATGACCCCTAGGTTCTTCGCACTGGGTGAAAGAGACCTAGAGATGTCCCCCATGGAAATGATGATATCCAGGTGTGGAGAGGATGGAGTAGGTATGTAGATTACCTCTGTCTTGCCTGTGTTGAGCTTCAGGTGATGGTTGTCCATCCAGCTCTGGATGTCACGCAGGCAAGCAGAGATGCGAGTGGAGATCTGTGTGTCAGAAGGAGGCCTGAGAGGCACCATGAAGTAAAGTAAGTAGAAAGTAAAGTCAAATTTATTGATAAAACACTTTTCACAGACGAAAGTCGCAAAGTGCTTTACAAGGGCAGAAGTGCTGACATGGATGCACAGATGTGTTACTGGGCAGATGTGGCTATAATCACATATAATTTTGTATCAACTTACTTACTTACTTAGGCCGCCCTCAGGTGAGCCGCCTGTGCCACACTCCAGCATCCCCGTCGGACATCATGGAACTCAGCTCGTCCAAGGAGATCACACCTGCGTCGGTCTTAAGGTTATCTACGTATGTCTTGATGAGCCTCCCTGGGTTCCGCTTACCATGAGCTGGTTCCCACAGCACAACCTTGTTTGCAGCCAGTTCCGGATGGCGACGACAATGGCCAGCAATCCCCATTCTCCTCGATGCTATTTTGTCAGTTAGAAGTGGTAGGTCCCCATAGAGAATGGTGTTTGGTACCCGGTCGTACCACTTCACATTGAGCACTGTGCATAACATTCTTGTGTAGGTCCCATTCAGGGACTTTTCCATTTGCTTTGTCAACCTCCAGCATTCTGAGCCATATAGGAGAATTGTTTCCACTGTTGCTGTGAAAAACGTGAGCTTTACACTTCGAGATAAGCCAGAGTGCCACACTGCGTTCATCCTATTCATTGCCTTCCATGCAAGTGCTTTTCTTACTTTCATGTCCTGCTCAGAGGACTTTACCCACGCTCCCAAGTATTTAAAATCGCTGACTTCTTTCAGATCGTGCCCTTTGCTGTATCAAGACTAAAAGTTAAAGGGGCTGGCTCACTCTTCCCAGAATCCAATTCGTTGTTTTTTGTTTACATACGGGCCATTGCATTTTGAAAGCACATAACTGCAACTCTATGCAGCAAAACCTTGACAAATTCACCGTCATTGATCCCTTTGAAATAAATCTGAAACTTTTTCTTCATCTAAATGTCACACGTGGAAGTTTTGAACTAAATATATCTTATCTTGTCTTTCCCTTGTGGCTGCCTGCGAGATGGCTGAGGCCAGTTTGGGTCAATTACAATGGAATAACTGTATGAAAACAAAGCGGCTCGATCAAGCGTGTGACCAGAATTGATTTGAAAAGATGAACCCCAAACCAGCCAGTTTTATGAACTTATCCATCGTGAGGATAAGTTTAAGCGCAAGTAAGTAAACAAACAAATATCCTTGTGATAACACAAATTTCCTCTCTCTCCCTCTTGAGTGGATGGGCCAGGTTTATGGTTGGGTGGGCCAGGTCTACCTGTCGAGCCTAGCCCACTAAAACATGGAACACACTGCTAGTGTAAATGATTTGCTGGATAAGTTCTTCTTGAATATTTTTTTCTAAGATATAACAGTTAAAGGATTTTGCATCAGGAAGGACATCCTGTCTAAAACCCATGCTGAATCAAATATGCAGATCATAAAATCCAGACAAGGATGGGATGGAAGTGGAAGATCTGCTGTGGCAACCCCTAATGGGACCAAAGAAGAAAAGGAAGAAGAAGAATTAAAGGATTTGATCTCTTTGTGATCTCCAGTACTGTGCAAAAGCCTTAGGCACATGCAAAGCAATGCTGTAGAGCAAAGATGCCTTCAAGAATAATGAAATTAAATGTTTCTACATTAAAAAAGTTGATATTTAGCGTGACGACCTTTTGCTATAAAATAAAAAATAAATAGTAGTCTCAGGTATAATGAGTGCGGTTTTATAAGGAAATGAGCTGTAGGTTTTACTGAGCATTTTCCAGAACCAGCCACAGTTCTTCTGGACACTTTATCACACTTGCTCCTTACTTCTGCAGCAAAACCCAACATAAGATATTATTATACATACTTTTTCCATGGAATAAAAACATGTGTTCTATTCCCTTCTAGTGGGTTTATTGATGGCATGCAATATGGTTGTTATATCGCTTATCCTCCATGTATTACATCACTCGCCCCAATGGAGAATGAGTGTGCAATAGTGTTATAATATTGCATGTTGTCAAGACAACACGACATCACTCATTGAAGCTCTTGCAAAGATCCAATGACAAAACTTTTTTCCTGCGCATGCACACAGTTATTTCTTTGTTGTCTGGGAGAGAGAGAAGACGAGGCTAATCCAGTGCTAGGTTTAAGCACTAAATAAATAAACTGAAAACTGAAACTAAAGATGCACTGAACACCTTAAAGGCTACCAAAACTTCATTATATATTCTTCATGCATGTTTACAAGAGAAAAACATACCAACGGACATTGAAAAACTGGAAAAGAGAGCAATAGAGAGAGAAATAATGTCAAAGTTCTACTTGGAGATGAGGAAAAGTGATGGAGACTTACAAGAGGACTTCACTCGTGGACTTCACTCAGCAAAGCCCTTTTGTTTTGAACAACTGCAATGTAACAATTAACTCCAACCAAAAGTAACTTTGAACTTGAACTGTCAACCTGGATAGAGCTTGTATATAAGTTGGGTTGTTGTTCAGGATTTTTGGACTTGGACCATTTTTATTGTTAGAACTTTGACTTTGTACATGGGCACTGGATTGACAGAACACTGAATTACATTTGATCAGAATCAGCATTCAGTATTGGTAAGTTACCACCCTGTTCTTAACTTTTTGTAAATCTATAATTGTTCCATCGAATGTGTATGTACGTAGTAGTATAATAATAATAATAATAATAATAATGGGTGGCACGGTGGTGTAGTGGTTAGCGCTGTCGCCTCACAGCAAGAAGGTCCGGGTTCGAGCCCTGTGGCCGGCGAGGGCCTTTCTGTGTGGAGTTTGCATGTTCTCCCCATGTCCGGGTTTCCTCCGGGTGCTCCGGTTTCCCCCGCAGTCCAAAGACATGCAGGTTAGGCTAACTGGTGACTCTAAATTGACCGTAGGTGTGAATGTGAGTGTGAATGGTTGTCTGTGTCTATGTGTCAGCCCTGTGATGACCTGGCGACTTGTCCAGGGTGTACCCCGCCTTTTGCCCGTAGTCAGCTGGGATAGGCTCCAGCTTGCCTGCGACCCTGTAGAACAGGATAAAGCGGCTAGAGATAATGAGATGAGATGAGAATAATAATAATATTGGCTGGCTTTTTTCCATGGTATATCAGATATATTCCATTCAGCTACTTGTCTTCAACTCATTCAATATCATGCTAGCTGAATGGAATATATCTGACATACCACTCAACACCAGCCAACATTATTTAAATATAATATGCTTTTTTTTTTTTACTGACATACAAACTTTCTTTCTGTACCATTTAATTTTGTGCTGGAAATCCAATGTAAATAGTACCAAGCAGCAGTACCAAGATTTCATCATAATTTTTCCTTGAATTTTCACCACTCCCTTGTACGTTTTAATTTGGCCATTAATACTGTGATACGCTGGCATTTTTATCCTCTGTGAAAATACAGTGAAAATTTCAAACAGGAACACGCCTACGATGTAACGTTGATGAATAATGTTGATGAATAATGACTATTGTGCTCGGATAATTTTGAAGACTTAATAATAGCCTTCGATGAAACGAGCACAAAGAATTAAATGTAGCCCACAGAAAGCAGGGCGATAAAAACAGACACTGAGCAGCAGACAGAGAGAAAAAAAACTAGCTTATTTCTTCCTCTGGTTAGATCCCTCTGAGAGACAAGAGACTTATGTGCTCAGGCCCTCTTTTAGAGCGTAATTTCAATTTAGTTCGACGTGAATGTGCTTCATTTTATATTCCAGCTCAGTCTGCTGAGCAGCGACTCCCCCAGATTCCCCATTCATGACAAATCTTTTGAAGATGTTAATTGCGCTACTTCTTCCTTCCTCCCCTTTCTGTGTACAACTGTAATTCATTTTATTCCAATAAAAAGGAGCATGGGATGTACTAAAAAGGATTGGGCTGATGAATGAGCAATTGAGGTGGAGAGAGGGATGAAGTAAATAAAAGTTGCGACTGGAGGCAGAGCTGCTCAGACTCTCTCTCTCTCTCTCTCTCTCTCTCTCTCTCTCTGAAAGAGCTACAAAGGAAAGCTGAGTGGTGGTCACTTCTTTTTCAGTCCCTGTTTCCTCTCACGCCTTAATAGGCATCCATTTTTCTCTTTTTTATCACTACTTTCTCTTTCAACAGAACACTTGGCTTTCATCTTCTTATCGCTGTGTGAATGTTGATACATCAGTGTAGCTCCTGCTATTTTACTGCCTTGTAGGACAAAATACATTTCCCCAACGGTCAATGTGTGCATCAATGCATGCGTGTGTGTGTATAGCCCTTTGTGAGGATCAAATGTCGTCTCAAAATGAATGGTGTTTTGAAAAAACAAAACAAAAAAACAGTTTTTAAACTGGGGCGGCACGGTGGTGTAGTGGTTAGCGCTGTCGCCTCACAGCAAGAAGGTTCGGGTTCAAGCCCCGTGGCCGGCGAGGGCCTTTCTGTGTGGAGTTTGCATGTTCTCCCCGTGTCCGCGTGGGTTTCCTCCGGGTGCTCCGGTTTCCCCCACAGTCCAAAGACATGCAGGTTAGGTTAACTGGTGACTCTAAATTGACCGTAGGTGTGAATGCGAGTGTGAATGGTTGTCTGTGTCTATGTATCAGCCCTGTGATGACCTGGCGACTTGTCCAGGGTGTACCCCGCCTTTCACCCGTAGTCAGCTGGGATAGGCTCCAGCTTGCCTGCGACCCTGTAGAACAGGATAAAGTGGCTAGTGATAATGAGATGAGATGAGTTTTTAAACTGCCAATACGTTGTAATATAATGTGCTAGTGCATCTGAAACAATGAGATTATTGTGAAAAAGTTCAATATTTTCCATCAGTTATTTAAGAAAGTGAAAATTTCATATATTCTCGACTCATTACGAGTAAACTAAATGTTTCGAGCATTTTTCTATTTTAATTGTGATGATTATGGCCTACAGTGCAAAAAAAAATCTCAAAATATGAGAGTATTTCATATTTCATGTTCAGTACACACAACCACAATCATGGAGAAGGCTGCTGACTTGACAGTTGTCCAGAAGATGATCAAAAACACCCTCCATCAGGAGAGTAAGCTACAGAAGGTCACTGCTGAAAAGGCTGGCTGGAAAAGGTGCACAAGCAACAGGGATGACTGCAGCTTTGAGGGGATTGTCAAGAAAAGTCGATTCAAGAACTTGGGAGAACTTCACAAGGAGTGGACTGAGGCTGGTGTCAGTGCATCGAGAGCCACCACGCACAGATGTCTTCAGGAAAGGGGGTACACCTGTCACATTCCTAATATCAAGTCATCAAGCTGTCTGCTCACCTCATCGCCATAGCTCATGTTTCATGTCTGTAGTTCATATTTAGGCTCTTAGTCTTTATATTGTTTGTGTTTCACTTAAAAATAAATTGCTTGCACTTTACCTCACATGAAGACATTCTGAAGACACTTGGTCCTAATCATCCATAACCGCTTATCCTGTGTAGGGTCGCAGGCAAGCTGGAGCCTATCCCAGCTGACTATGGGTGAGAGGTCGGGTACACCCTGGACGAGTCAGCAGATCATTGCAGCACTGATACATTGAGATAAACAACCATTCACACTCACATTCACACCTACGGTCAATTTAGAGTCACCAGTTAACCTAACCTGCATGTCTTTGGACTGTGGGGGAAACCGGAGCACCCGGAGGAAACCCACGTGGACACGGGGAGAACATGCAAACTCCACACAGAAAGGCCCCTGTTGGCCACTGGGCTCAAATCCAGAACCCTCTTGCTGTGAGGCGACAGCGCTAACCACCGTGCCTCCTTGGTCCTAATCATAAAACTGCTAAATATTGTGTAGTGTGTGTAGGTATATCAGTGTGGGTGCTAGTATATTCCATGTGTAGTATAATCATTATCCTGTGTGTGTGTGTGTGTGTGTGTGTAGGTATGTCAGCGTGGGTGCTATTGTATTCCATGTGTAGTATAATCATTATCCTGAGGGTGTGTGTGTGTGTGTGTGTGTGTGTGTGTGTGTGAAGGGAGGGGGTAGATATAAAAAGCTATGAATACAGACATGTGTTGTTGCTCTTTGTCAAGCTAGTAAAAGTGCATAGTAAGAAACAAGACACTTTTTAGAAGACCCATTTGTCTGAATTTGTTAATGAAATGTAAAGAAAGAGCGTTTTCCAATTCAGTCTTTCAATCACACTGCAAAAAATGGCCTTTCAAAAATAAGAAATAAAAGATTAAAACAAAACATATTTGCTTGAATCAGGTGAAAAAAATCTGCCAATGGAACTAGTCAAATTTGACTTGGTAAGATTTCTTAAAGTAAGATGAAAAATCTAACCTGTTTTTAGACGAAATAATTCCAAAATAAGATTGGGGAACTTATTATGCGAGATCTGATTAACTCAAAATAATCAAAATAGCTCTTATAACAAGATCGTACTTCTTCCATTTAGCCATTCAAGTCATTTTTATTTATTTCATTTTAAGGGTATTTCACTTAAATTCATGACAAAGTCTTAGCAGTAAAAACTGAATTTAAGATAAATATACTAATATTAGGATTGTTAAATTCTACAACTAAGCATTGCTAGCTTAAAAGATTCTCCTTTTGTGACCTGTAATTAGTAAAATACTCTAGATATGAGACCAGAGACTATCTTGAATCAAGTTGACGACACAGCATTGCAACAAGTTTATTTTTTTTTCCCATTTCAACATTCAAACATTAAAACATCTCTTAAGATTCCACTTCCCCAGGACCTCAGGCACCAAAAAAAAAAGTCTACGCATTTTGACTTACAGTGTTTACACAACGCCAAAGCAACAGTGCATTTTGGGGGCACTGACTATTCATGTGTATGAGGGGTTTACAAGATCAGGCACAAACTTAACTCACAGCATTCCAAAAAGACCTCACTAAAACACCCTCCACTCGCTCATAGCCTTTTTGAAGGCACTTGTCTGGTCTAGAGTCTGTACAGCATCTAGAAGGAGCTCACTCTGAATGACTGAGAAAACAGTCGCAGTAAACTTAGGATCTGTAAGGTGGAGTTGAATTGTAATGAAAGATTCAAAGATTTCAGTAAAGTTCATTTATTCCCAAAACAAGCATACTTTTTTTCTTGAAACAAGATGAACCGCATTTGACAAATGTCCAAAATGTACTTACTTGTTTTTAAAAAAACCTTGTTTTATTTTCAAAGGTGCTCCAAATAAGACTTTCAAGACATTTTGTCTATACAAGATCTTCAAGATGGACTGTCTAGAAACTCGCCTTTCTAGCTAAATGAGGTTTTGCTTGTTGGGCAATTATGTCTTATAATAAGGGTGGCTAGATGTTTTGACTTGAAAATAGACAAATAAACTTCCTAAGATTTTTATTTTTTGCAGTGCAGGGTGCAGTCCTAGAGATTAATTGTTCAGTGTGCACATAAGTATGTGAGGAGTGTTGACATCTGTCTAAACAAACTAGGCTAAAAGAAACATCGTTATGTCCGCATTGAACAAGGTAGGTGTGAAGGCACACTTAAACTCACACGGGCATCGGGCCATGTGTCAGTGTCGCTTTATTCAAGTGAATTACATAAGCAATGTTCTAGCGTAAATAATAAAGGCTAATTTGTGGATATACTTAATGGAATGACAGTCATTTCAGGTTTCATAACACTCTTTATTGGGGTATTATACAATATCCATTATTCATATCCACAATATCCATTAAACTCTACAGCCATTTAAATAGCCTGATTCTCACTGCTGAAACTGAGAGACAGAGAGAGCGAGTGAAAGAGAGAGTCAGTATATTTCACCACATACAAGCTTTGGTAAGCTAAGTACCTCAAAGCTGAATTTACTATGTGATTATATTATGACTCTCCATTTATTTGGCTGAATTTTCTGTCTACTCGCTGCAAAAAAATAATGTGAGAATATCTTAAATATTGTTAAATGTGTTGTGTTTCCAATGATGAAATCACCATAAACCAAATACAGTGGGGCAAAAAAGTATTTAGTCAGCCACCAATTGTGCAAGATCTCCCACTTACAAAGATGAGAGAGGCCTGTAATTTTCATCATAGGTACACTTCAACTATAAGAGACAGAATGGAGGGAAAGAATCCAGGAAATCACATTGTAGGATTTTTTATGAATTAACTGGTAAATTCCTCGGTAAAATAAGTATTTGGTCACCTACAAACAAGCAAGATTTCTGGCTCTCACAGACCTGTAACTTCTTCTTTAAGAGGCTCCTCTGTCCCCCACTCGTTACCTGTATTAATGGCACCTGTTTGAACTCGTTATCAGTATAAAAGACACCTGTCCACAACCTCAAACAGTCACACTCCAAACTCCACTATGGCCAAGACTAAAGAGCTGTCAAAGGACACCAGAAACAAAATTGTAGACCTGCACCAGGCTGGGAAGACTGAATCTGCAATAGGTAAGCAGCTTGGTGTGAAGAAATCAACTGTGGGAGCAATTATTAGAAAATGGAAGACATACAAGACCACTGATAATCTCCCTCAATCTGGGGCTCCACGCAAGATCTCACCCTGTGGGGTCAAAATGATCACAAGAACGGTGAGCAAAAATCCCAGAACCACATGGGGGGGCCTAGTGAATGACCTGCAGAGAGCTGGGACCAAAGCAACAAAGGCTACCATCAGTAACACACTATGCTGCCAGGAACTCAAATCCTGCAGTGCCAGACGTGTCCCCCTGCTTAAGCCAGTACATGTCTAGGCCATCTGAAGTTTGCTAGAGAGCATTTGGATGATCCAGAAGAGGATTGGGAGAATGTCATATGGTCAGATGAAACCAAAATAGAACATTTTGGTAAAAACTCAACTTGTCATGTTTGGAGGAGAAAGAATGCTGAGTTGCATCCAAAGAACACCATACCTACTGTGAAGCATGGGGGTGGAAACATCATGCTTTGGGGCTGTTTTTCTGCAAAGGGACCAGGACGACTGATCCGTGTAAAGGAAAGAATGAATGGGGCCATGTATCGTGAGATTTTGAGTGAAAACCTCCTTCCATCAGCAAGGGCATTGAAGATGAAACGTGGCTGGGTCTTTCAGCATGACAATGATCCCAAACACACCGTCCGGGCAACAAAGGAGTGGCTTCGTAAGAAGCATTTCAAGGTCCTGGAGTGGCCTAGCCAGTCTCCAGATCTCAACCCCATAGAAAATCTTTGGAGGGAGTTGAAAGTCCGTGTTGCCTAGCGACAGCCCCAAAACATCACTGCTCTAGAGGAGATCTGCATGGAGGAATGGGCCAAAATACCAGCAACAGTGTGTGAAAACCTTGTGAAGACTTACAGAAAATGTTTGACCTCTGTCATTGCCAACAAAGGGTATATAACAAAGTATTGAGATGAACTTTTGTTATTGACCAAATACTTATTTTCCACCATAATTTGCAAATAAATTCTTTAAAAATCAGACAATGTGATTTTCTGGATTTTTTTTTCTCATTTTGTCTCTCATAGTTGAAGTGTACCTATGATGAAAATTACAGGCCTCTCTCATCTTTTTAAGTGGGAGAACTTGCACAATTGGTGACTGACTAAATACTTTTTTGCCCCACTGTACCTGTGTGTTAATTTTGATGATTATGAAGATCAATTTAAAAAAAAAAAAGGATTTACAATACAGAAAGGTCCAACTTCTGAAAAGTATGTTAATTTATACACTCAATACTTGGTTGAGGCTCCTTTACCATGAATTACTGTATCAATGCAGCGTGGCATGGAGGCAATCAGCCTGTGGCACTACTGAGGTGTTATTGAAGTCTAGGTTGCTTTAATACCAGTCTTCAGCTCATCAGTATTTTTGGGTCCAGTGTTTCTCATCTTCCTCTTGACAATACTCCACAGATTATCTATGGGTCAGGTGAGTTGGCTGGCCAGTCAAGCACAGTAATATCATGGTCAGCAACCCATTTGGTAGTAGTTTTGGCATTGTGGGCAGGTGCTGAGTCATGCTGGAAAAGGAAATCAGCATCTCCATAAAGCTTGTCAGCAAATGGAAGCATGAAATGCTCTAAAATCTTCTGGTAGACGGCTGCATTGACTTTGGACTTAATAAAACACAGTCGACCAAAACCAGCAGATGACATGGCACCCCAAATCATCACAGACTGCGGAAACCACACTGGACTTCAAACACCTTGGATTCTGTGCTTCTCCACTCTTCCTCCAGACTCTAGGACCTTCATTTCCAAATGAAATGCAATTAATTTCATCTGAAAAGAGGACTTTGGAACACTGAGCAACAGTCCAATTCTTTCTCTCCTGAGCTCAGGTCAGACACTTCTGACGTTGTTTCTGGTTCAAGAGTGGTTCAATATTAGGAATGAAACAGTTGTAGCCCCTGTGACCCCAGCCTCAGTGCACTCCTTGTGAAGCTCTCCCAAGTTCTTGAATCGACTTTTCTTGACAATCCTCTCAAAGCTGCAGTCATCCCTGTTGCTTGTGCACCTTTTCCAGCCAGCCTTTTCAGCAGTGACCTTCTGTGGCTTACCCTTCTTGTGGAGATGTCAATGATCATCTTCTGGACAACTGTCAAGTCAGCAGTCTTCCCCATGATTGTGGTTGTGTGTACTGAACTAGACCAAGAGATACATGATATTTATACTGTTTTACTCAAACTTGAAATAAAATATTCTCATATTTTAAGGGTTTTTTTTGTGCTGTAGGTCATGATTATCAAAATTAAAATAGAAAAATGCTTAATGTTTTAGTTTGCATGTAACAAGTTGAGAATATACAACCCCAATTCCAAAAAAGTTGGGACAAAGTACAAATTGTAAATAAAAATGGAATGCAATAATTTACAAATCTCAAAAACTGATATTGTATTCACAATAGAACATAGACAACATATCAAATGTCGAAAGTGAGACATTTTGAAATTTCATGCCAAATATTGGCTCATTTGAAATTTCATGACAGCAACACAGCTCAAAAAAGTTGGGACAGGGGCAATAAGGGGCTGGAAAAGTTAAAGGTACAAAAAAGGAACAGCTGGAGGACCAAATTGCAACTCATTAGGTCAATTGGCAATAGGTCATTAACATGACTGGGTATAAAAAGAGCATCTTGGAGTGGCAGCGGCTCTCAGAAGTAAAGATGGGAAGAGGATCACCAATCCCCCTAATTCTGTGCCAACAAATAGTGGAGCAATATCAGAAAGGAGTTCGACAGTGTAAAATTGCAAAGAGTTTGTACATATCATCATCGACAGTGCATAATATCATCAAAAGATTCAGAGAATCTGGAAGAATCTCTGTGCGTAAGGGTCAAGGCCGGAAAACCATACTGGGTGCCCGTGATCTTCGGGCCCTTAAATGGCACTGCATCACATACAGGCATGCTTCTGTATTGGAAATCACAAAATGGGCTCAGAAATATTTCCAGAGAACATTATCTGTGAACACAATTCACCGTGCCATCCGCCGTTGCCAGCTAAAACTCTATAGTTCAAAGAAGAAGCGGTATCTAAACACGATCCAGAAGCACAGACGTCTTCTCTGGGCCAAGGCTCATTTAAAATGGACTGTGGCAAAGTGGAAAACTGTTGTGTGGTCAGACGAATCAAAATTTGAAGTTCTTTATGGAAATCAGGGACGCCGTGTCATTCGGACTAAAGAGGAGAAGGACGACCCAAGTTGTTATCAGCGCTCAGTTCAGAAGCCTGCATCTCTGATGGTATGGGGTTGCATTAGTGCGTGTGGCATGGGCAGCTTACACATCTGGAAAGACACCATGAATGCTGAAAGGTATATCCAGGTTCTAGAGCAACATATGCTCCCATCCAGACGACGTCTCTTTCAGGGAAGACCTTGCATTTTCCAACATGACAATGCCAAACCACTTACAGCATCATGGCTGCGTAGAAGAAGGGTCCGGGTACTGAACTGGCCAGCCTGCAGTCCAGATCTTTCACCCATAGAAAACATATGGCGCATCATAAAACGGAAGATACAACAAAAAAGACCTAAGACATTTGAGCAACTAGAATCCTACATTAGACAAGAATGGGTTAACATTCCTATCCCTAAACTTGAGCAACTTGTCTCCTCAGTCCCCAGACGTTTACAGACTGTTGTAAAGAGAAAAGGGGATGTCTCACAGTGGTAAACATGGCTTTGTCCCAACTTTTTTGAGATGTGTTGTTGTAATGAAATTTAAAATCACCTCATTTTTCTCTTTAAATGATACATTTTCTCAGTTTAAACATTTGATATGTCATCTATGTTCTATTCTGAATAAAATATGTAATTTTGAATCTTCCACATCATTGCATTCCATTTTTATTTACAATTTGTACTTTGTCCCAACTTTTTTGGAATCGTGGTTGTATTAAAATTTCGCTTTCTTCAATAACTGATGGAAAATATTGAACTTTTTCACAATATTCTAATTGAAATGAGATGCACTAATATAGGAGTGGGGCTGCACGGTGGTGTAATGGTAGGCACTGTTGCCTCACAACAAGAAGGTTCTGGGTTCGAGCCCTGTGGCCGGCGAGGGCCTTTCTGTGTAGAGTTTGCATGTTCTCCCCGTGTCTGTGTGGGTTTCCTTTGGGTGCTCCGTTTTCCCCCCACAGTCCAAAGACATGCAGGTTAGGTTAACTGGTGACTCTAAATTGACTGTAGGTGTGAATGGTTGTTTGTCTCTATGTGTCAACCCTGTGATGACTTGGCAACTTGTCGAACGTGTACTCTGCCTCTTGCTCATAGTCAGCTGGGATAGGCTCCAGCTTGCCTGTGAGTCTGCACAGGATAAGCAGTCACAGATAATGGATGGATAGTATAAGAGTTAAACCTATCTCTCAGCATTTTTATAAATAAATGTGTTCGCAAAAAGGTGTAAAATCAGCAAAATTATCTGTCCATACAACAACTGTTTCAAGCTTGAAATTAGTAAAAGAAATGTCTAGAAGTAGGTTTGATAATCTTAAATTACTTTTGGGCAGTGGTGGTTCAAGAGGTTAAGGCTCCGGGTTACTGTTTGAAGGTTGGGAGTTTGAGTACCAGCACTGCCATTGTTGGGCCCTTGAGCAAGGCCCTTAACAGTCAGTCAATCAGTCACTTGCTTTCTCACTCATGCATGCACATTTAGCAAGTTGATACTCCAAAAGGGGAAGCTTGTAATCAGGTACTGTGTGATGGAGTGCCCATCACTACAGTTGAGTATGTGTTCTGACTGCCATACCAATGAGCTTGGCTCTTTGGTGTTGTGGTCAGGGTACAGGTTTGGCACCCTGTAGACCTGGGTTCAAGGCAGGATAAGATGATTGTTCTCTTGCTTTGCTACAGATAGTGTCAGAAGTGGGATGGTTTGCTGGGAGGCCATCATAGGTGTGAGCTGTATGAGGGACCCCTAGGATATGTGGCCCCTGTGTGAGGGACCCCAGAGATGGGTGAAGCATGAGTGTGTGGGGCACCCTGGTATGGGAGAAGTATGGCTGGGGGATGTGTGAGGGGTGTGTGTGTGTGTGTGTGTGAAGCACATGGGTGTGCTTCCCAAAGGGGAGGGCAGTGTGACAGCGTGCTCGTCACGACAGTTGAGTATGTATTCTGACTGCCATATGAGTGCAATAAGTCTGGCTCTTTGGTGTTGTGGTGCAGGTTGGGAACCCTGTAGTCTACAGGCTGTAGACCTGGGTTCAAGGCAGGATAAGGTGACTATGTACTCTTGCTTCACTACATACTGTTTTTGTGCTTTGTTAGCTGGTAAATGCATATATTTTTAAATACACGTAACATATATCCCTTTCACCGATTCATGTTACTTGTGGTCATATGGTTAGGTGTCTTATCTGTCTTGTTCTCTCTGCTGATTATGAGGAGTGCCACACAGGGGTGTTCTGCCTATAAAAGTCAAAGATTAAAGAGACATAGAAACGAAGGACTCTCCCAACTCTTCTGACATATCTGGAAATGCCACCCATGTAAACAAATCGACTCTTCACTTAAGACATATGACTGTTCTTCTACACCAGGGGTTCTCAACCTTTTCTACTTTAAGGCCCACCTTAAAGATACTTGTAACATGTTGGGGCCCATTAAAAAATATCCCCAATTATTTTGGCTCATCTATTCTATTAGAATCTAATAATCTATTGTAAAGTGTATTAATGGGATGCAGCATCACTCCCTGTGACAGATGGGAGCCCAGGAATTAAATAAGTACAATAAAAACAAACTGTTTTTAATTGTAGGTATTGTATTTAAAACTGTACAGATGTACCAGAAGCCATGCATGCAGGGCATTCTCAGTCCAAAGGGATTAATGATCCAAAAGTGGAGTCTGGATCATTAACACAAGAACTTATCGCCATGTTTGTGTACAGCAAATAAGCACGTTTTTAAAACCAAGAAGTACACTCAAAAGAAGCAGGTATAGAAACCACTCAATGGGATTAGATCCTTACACGCTAACAAAGAAAGATTTTTCCTATGAGTTGGAAAATTATCCATCTGTTGAGTTCCCCGACATCTCAAACTACCTGGTGCTGCAGACATCGTTATACACGGACACACAGATGAAAACCTGGAAGAGCATGTAAGAGTACAACTTTTTATATGTGGCTGGGTTAAAGATCTGGGGATCAGGACACTACAAGATAGACGGCAGTTGATGGATCTAAATGCAAGAAGAATGCTTATTAGCAGGCGTGATATTTACAAAAGGCGGCACGGTGGTGTAGTGGTTAGCGCTGTTGCCTCACAGCAAGAAGGTCCGGGTTCGAGCCCCGTGGCCGGCGAGGGCCTTTCTGTGTGGAGTTTGCATGTTCTCCCTGTGTCCGCGTGGGTTTCCTCCGGGTGCTCTGGTTTCCCCCACAGTCCAAAGACATGCAGGTTAGGTTAACTGGTGACTCTAAATTGACCGTAGGTGTGAATGTGAGTGTGAATGGTTGTCTGTGTCTATGTGTCAGCCCTGTGATGACCTGGTGACTTGTCCAGGGTGTACCCCGCCTTTCGCCCATAGTCAGCTGGAATAGGCTCCAGGCTGCCTGCGACCCTGTAGAACATGATAAAGCGACTAGAGATAATGAGATGAGATGAGATATTTACAAAAAGGAAAGCAAAGCAGGAAGCATAAAGCAGAGTATTTATACAGTGTTATAAACATGTCTAGAAACAAATGTGATCATGATGACACTTCGCAAAGCCTTTGTGAAAACAGCTTCCGTATCTGCACATGCTAATTGCACTCAAATCAGTATCAGGTGTTTCCCATAACGACCGGGTCCTGAGAGAGTGCACAACAAACTCTGTGAGTGAGCGCGGCTGCACGAGCTGCGCCAGACTCAAGTGCGCAAAGGCGTGATAGTCAAGTGTTCATGTGCTGTGACCACACCTTTTAGCTCACCATGCATCGCCACCAAAATGCCTCATTTTCATCAATAACCCATCGCAAAGCATCGTGAGCTGTAGTGTGACCATAGCTTAATGAGGCGGATGTGACATCGGATGCAACCCAGCAATTGTACTCTACGATGAGTAAAAATTAGCTTCAACTTGGAAAAAATCGCAGCCCACTAGAGGGTGCTTCGCGGCCCACTAATGGGCCGAGTGGTTGAGAAACACCGTTCTACACTATTGTTGGAGTACACTACCAGCTAATGTGTATTTGAAGCACCTCTTTTACTTCCTTGTCTCTCCTGTTTTCAGGATATGAAGGTAGATTATGAAGGTAGATTATGTTTTTAGGTTACGCAGTGGCTGAAAAATGGTTATTTTGTTTGCTATTTTGCCGTATGCTCATCTGGGATTGAACATCCACCATGAGAGTGGAGTGAGAGTACAACGATATCAATAAAAGTTGATCTTCTATTGATCTTTTAATAAGTGCTCAGTGTGTTGGTCTGGCAGAGGGCTTTGAGCAGGAGAGGAATTGACTCATTCATTGTCAACCCCAGACAAACTGTAACAGTAGCCAATATGTAACAAAGGCTACATATTAGAACAAGACCAGTTATTTAATGTACGGTAGAAATCCTCAAGGTAGGCACTCCAGTATTTATTCATTCAGCCCATACCTCTGTAGTTTTTTCAGGGTTGTTTAGATAAATCCAGGCTACAAAACAATGCAGTGCATCACTGACACTGTGGGCCTGATGTACTAAGGTGTTTATGCATTGTTATGTACAAACCTGGCATATGGGCCTCAAACATGCAGTTTATGTGCCATACAATTGGCAACCCAAAGGGGCAATTTCCTGCCTCATCCATATGCATTTGAGGGAGAACTGAGCAAAAACTGGAATGTCAGCACAAAGGGTGTGGGAAGTGCAGCTAATTACTATACAGTATTCTCTTCTATTACCTAAACTTTGTTGAGGCTATTTTTGCACATGATCTTGTATACATCATAAGATTCAGAACAGTATAGCGTAATCAGGTTACCAGATAAACCCTTCTTACAAGCATTTATATAAGAAATGAGGTATTTCTGAAAATCCTGGGAACTCGAAATCTTCATATCCTACTTGTGCTCCTGAGTACAAGTAGGATATGAACAATTTTTCGAGTTTCCAGGATACATGTGCATCAGTGAGAATGGGGATGAGAGTGTAGTGAAGATGCAAGGAGTAGACGTAAAGAAAGTTGGTGAATTCATGTACCTGGGGTCAACTGTGCGGGAAAATGGGGGCTGCGATAGTGAGGTGAGAAAGAGAGTGCAGGCAGGGTGGAGCAGTTGGAGAAGGATTTCGGGAGTCATTTGTGATAGGAAAGTCCCAGCAAAAGTGCAAGGTAAGATGTATAAGACAGTAGTGAGACCAGCTGTGATGTATGGGTTGGAGACCGTACCCTTAACGAAGAGACAGGAGGCAAAGTTGGAGGTGGCGGAGTTGAGGATGTTAAGGTTTGCGATGGGAGGTTGGACAGGATAAGGAACGAGCACATCAGAGGGACAGCACATGTGGAGAGCTTGGGAATTAAGCTAAGAGAGATGAGACTGAGATGGTACGGGCACATCCTGAGAAGAGATGCAGAGCATGTTGGAAGGAGAATGTTGAGGATGGAGCTGCCAGGCACACGAAAATGAGGAGATACATGGATGTGGTGAGAGAGGACATGAAAGTGGCATGTGTGGTAGAGAAGGATGCAGAAGACAGGGAGCAATGGAGAGGAAAGATCCGCTGTGGTGACCCCTAATTGGGAGCAGCCAAAAGAAGAAGAAGAAGAAGATCCTACTTGTGCGCCTGAGTGTTCATTTATGCATAGGAAGACTAATTAATATAAACCTCAACTTGATTGACTTCAAATCATACTGCCAAGTGTAAATTGCTTATTTTCAGTAGCAGACACCATTATTGAGACCTTTGGATTCTCTGCGAAAAACACATCCTCATGCTATATCATTAGCTCAGGGACTAAGAATACCACTGAAAGCATTTTTATGAAAACCAGCTTTATATTATTGGCATTAATTAATGAACATAAAAAATAGAGAGAATGAGCCAGTGCAAACTGTCACGTCCCCCTGTGCCCCTTCAGGTACACATCTGCAAGTGCACGTGCAGTACTGGAGCCTGAATGGGGGGAATTGATTGCACCTGTGCACAGGTGACAGGTGGCGTTAAATACCTCCTTTTCTCTTTTGCAGGGGGGGGCACTCTGACCTCGACCTCACCGCTGGTACTCTGTTTCATTCTATCTCCACTAACTCTGTCCTCTCACTCTTTTGCTCTTCCTTTACAGCTGACATACTGATACTCCCACTCAAACATCCATACATTATTACTCCCCTAGACACTTGTTGAAATACTGGTTGTTGTTGAAAATCAATAAATGACCTAAAATTTGAATTCTGTTGTCGTCTCCTTTTCATGTTGCTCCCTAAACGAGCGGGGTCGTAACATGAATTGGGGGCTCGTCCGGGAGCCTGCTTGGCTTTGACTCTTGGACTGTGAGCGCATCCAGGTGAGAACATTTGTTGTTAATTATCAGTCTCTGGTTTAGGAAGAGTGCTTCAGCCAGGCTTTGCCTGTCCATCGAAGTCCTGTTTATTATTTTCGATCTGTGTTTGTTGTTTTTAGAGGTAAATCCGATCGGGAGTTTTATATTCCTGTCGGGGGCACGCTTCAGACAATTTTTGATTGTACTGAGTTAATGCGTTATCCAGTCGCCCCGAGGTCGGCAAGCCTCCGAAGACTAGGTAGGCAAAGTTAGTATTTTGTCTATGTCAGGTCACCAGAGGACTGTAACTTTTCTACTCTGTACATTTCAGCGATGTTAATCAGTGGTCTCATCTGGATGCAATCGCAGTAGTTTGGGCCGTGCCAGCAGGATGGGTGAGTGAATTTTGTATTGTGTATCAGTAAATGTTAGCGGTTTGTTGTAACGCTTGCTTGTTTTGCGGTTATGTTGGGTTGGAACGCGGGTTTGTTTTAGATCGATTGTGTGCGTTCATTAATTAGTAACTCATTTTCCCGTTTGTGGTGAAGGCAGCGCGTAGGCTTTGTAAGTTACCGAGGAGGTATCTCCGTTTATAATTGGTTGTAACTTGGCCTGTGAGTGAGGTGTACAGATTAAACGCGTCTTCGCGTATCTGTGAATTTGGACAGCAAGCGAGTAATTATTTCTAAACATTACATAATTGTTTGTTTAGCTTGTGCAGATCGTAATTTGAATGCTTTCTGTAGCTGCTGTCGTTTGTAAAAGTGGGGATAGACTTTTGTTTAATCACCAGTGGTAGGTTTGTGCCTCACGTTTTGTTTCGTCACGTTTTTTCCCTTCTCTTTGTATGGTTAGTAGCCTATGCCTGATTTGTAATTAATCACTGATGTTAGCGTGAGACTGATACGTTTGACTGTGCTGGATAGTGTAGTCAGTAGGCTATTGTGATTAATGAAAGTGTATGTTCTCATTGAGTAGGTACTTCTTTATAATGGCATCTGTTGAAGATTTTGTTGCTCAGCCGTCTGTAGAATTGTTGTTAACTTTTACTAAAGAACAACTTCTGGCTGTAGCGCAACAGTATGGTCTAACCATTAGTAGTGGAGATAAAAAGTTAAAGGAGACGTTGATTACCATTAAGTACCAGCTGATTGAACTCTCCATTATTAAAGAGGAGGTGGAGGAGGAGCTTGAAGAGGCTGATGGTGATGATGATGATGATGATGATAATGGTGGTGGTGGTGGTGATGTTGACGGTAAAGTGGATGTTAAAGGGGATGTTAATGCAGAGCAGAAGGAAGTGGTGGCTGCTAATGCTCCACCTGTGAATACTCATGGGCCACCAAAGCCTAAGAGTAAAAGGGCCATGAGTACTCGTGATAGGGAGCTGGAGGTGGAGCTCCGGAGATTGGAGTTGAATCAACAATTGGAACTCCAGGTAGCACTTCAGCGTATGGCCAACGACCATGCTCTGGCCATGAAAAGGCTTGAACTGGAGGCAAAACCACCTCTTGAACCTCCTCAGACTTCTGCTTCTTCTGCCCTGTCTGCTGAGACAAAGTTTGACGTCTGTAAAAATATCCGTCTTGTGCCACCCTTCACAGAGAAGGACGTGGACAAATACTTTAACCATTTTGAGAGGGTAGCTACCTCGCTGAACTGGCCTAAAAATGTGTGGACGATGCTACTCCAGTGTGTGTTTACTGGCAAGGCCAGAGAGGTGTTTACTGCTTTACCTGTTGCCGAATCCAAGGACTATGACATTGTGAAGAAAACTGTCCTGCATATCTTTGAGTTAGTCCCTGAGGCGTATCGCCAACGCTTCAGAAATGCAAAAAAATCTGATCAGGAGACATATGTCGAACATGCTCGTGAGAAGGAGCATTTGTTTGACAGGTGGTGCAGTGCACATGATGATAGAACTAAGGAAGACTTGCGTGAACTGATTCTCCTTGAAGATTTCACCAATGGTCTTCCCGAGTCTGTGGCTGTACACCTGAAGGAGCATGATGTTAAGACCTTGGAGAATGCTGCAGTTTTAGCTGATAAATACATCCTAACCCATAAAGGCATGTTTGATGGCCGTGGGCCTAAACCTCATGGTAAGGGTAAGCCATTTACCAAGAGTAAGCCACCTAGTGGAGGTAGTAATAGTCCACCGTCCTCTCAATCTGCGTTTCCTAGCCGTCCACCAGATAAATCTGATCTTGTCTGTTTTTACTGCAAGAAAGTTGGGCATAAAGCGAATGAGTGCTTTTCTCGTAAGAAGAAGGGTAATAATCCCAAGTCTTCTGGTCTAATTACAGCATGTGGTACTGGGCCAGTCCTCTTGCCCAAGTCTAAAAAGAGTAAACGTGCTGTGGTTACCACTACAGGTAGTGAGGAGAGGGGAGATTCCGATTATGCACCTTTCATTACACCTGGTTTCGTTTCTGTGTCTGGCCAGTCAAATGTTAGCCTTCCAATTCGCATACTTAGAGATACTGGGGCTGCACAGTCCTTTATGCTAGCTGGTATCTTGCCGCTTTCTGAGAGTACTGCAATGGGGACTCATGTAGTTATCAAAGGCTTTGAGATGACTCCCATGTTGGTGCCCCTACACCGGGTACACTTAGTGTCTGAACTGGTCACTGGTGATGTTGTGGTTGGAGTCCGTTCATCTCTACCTATCCCAGGAATTTCCTTCATCTTGGGCAATGATCTTGCTGGTGCCAGGGTGTGGGCTGACTCTAATGTAGTGTCTTTCCCTATTGTTGGACCTGTGTCTGAAAATTCCAGAGTGTCAGATGACTGTAAACGTGAATATCCTGGTGTATTTCCTGCATGTGTGGTAACTCGTGCTATGACTGCACGTGGGCTCAACTCAGATGTTGTGCCACTTACAGATACCTTCCTTGCCCAATCTCCAGTTGTAGACGATCTCCCCCCACAGGCATGTGTAGAGGAGCCAAAAACTGGTAATGCTGACTTTGATTCAGTAGGGGATGGGGAAGATTCTGACAGTGAAGTTGTATCTGTGAATGTGAGTCCTCCTGTTGATGAATTGACGGAATCTGATAAGTTTGATGCCTGTTCATTACCAGAACTGTTTAAGGTCTCTCGTGAGGAGTTAATTCAGGAACAGACTCGTGACTCTACTCTTGAACCTCTCTTTGCAATGGCTTCATGTAAAGAAAACTCTGATGATGAAAAGAGCCATTATCTTCTGCAGAATGATTTACTATGTAGGCAGTTTGTGTACCGGCATGGAACCTTTTCAAAAACAGTGATGCAGGTTGTGGTTCCCCATAAATTTCGAATGGCTGTTATGGATTTAGCTCACACTGGGTTGGCAGGACATACTGGGGTAAGAAAAACGTATGATAGGATTATGCGGCGATTCTTTTGGCCTAGGTTGAAGAGGGATGTTTCCTCTTATGTAAAAGCATGTCATGTGTGTCAGATGACGGGCAAGCCAAACCAACAAATCCCTGTTGCCCCATTGCAGCCCATCCCTGTGATGTCTAACCCCTTTGAGCATATAATTGTTGATTGTGTAGGACCACTACCTCGCTCCAAGGCTGGACATAGTTTTCTTCTTACCATAATGTGTCAGGCTACCCGCTATCCAGCGGCTTACCCCCTTAGATCAATCACCACAAAGTCTGTACTGAAAGCGTTGGTCAATTTTATATCCATCTTTGGCATCCCAAAGATTATCCAAAGCGATCAAGGTTCCAACTTTATGTCCAAACAGTTCTCTAGGGCTTTGAAACAACTAAAAGCACGCCACAATATCTCAAGTGCATACCATCCCCAAAGCCAGGGGGCGTTGGAAAGATTCCACCAGACCCTCAAGTCCCTCTTGCGATCCTATTGTGTTGAACTAGGCTTTGATTGGGAAGAGGGACTCCCTTGGTTACTTTTGGCCATTAGAGAGGTGGTGCAAGAGAGCACAGGTTTTAGCCCTAACGAACTTGTGTTTGGACATACTGTTAGAGGGCCAACAGCTGTCTTAGCTGACGACTGGTGTGATGCCGCCGAAGCACCGACCAACGTTTTGGATTACGTTAGTGGTTTCCGTTACAGATTGTATGAAGCAAGGGCTGCTGCGAAGCGTAAACTGGGTAAGGCCCAGTCAAAGATGCAGAGCCTTTTTAACCGTAAGGCTAAACACCGAAGTTTCCAGCCAGGGGAAAAAGTACTTGCAATGTTGCCCCTGGTACACAGTCCTTTTCAAGCGAAATTTTGTGGGCCATACAAAGTGGTGAAATGTTTGCCTGATTACAATTACTTACTTAGTACTCCTGACAGGCGTAAGAAAGTTCAAGTTTGCCACATCAATCTTTTAAAACCTTATGTTGAGTTTGAGCCATCTACACCTGTTGGGCTAATTGCTTCCTTGCCAGCAGAGGGCGCTACTGTGTCTCCTTCTGTTTCCATGGATAATGAGTCTGAATGTTTGAGCTCTGATGTTTGTGAAATAGATGATGGGGTGAAGTGCCCATCTCAGGCAGTTGTAGAGGGACGCCTCAAAAACTGAGTATTTAGCAGCATTGCCATTCCAACTCTCTCATTTATCTGATTCCGAACAAGACGGCATTATTGAGTTAATCAAATCATTCCCTTCTCTATTCCCTGATGTTCCTACTCGTACCTCAGTGATTGAACATGACATTGACGTTGGTGGGGCCCCGCCTATAAAACAGCATGCATTTCGTGTTAATCCTGTTAAGAGGGAACTGTTGAGAAAGGAAGTTGACTATCTGCTAACCCATGGTCTTGCCGAGGCTAGTACCAGTGCATGGAGCTCCCCCTGTCTGCTGGTTAACAAACCAGACGGGACCTACCGCTTCTGCACTGACTACAGGAAACTTAACTCTGTCACCAAACCTGATAGTTACCCATTGCCTAGGAGTGACGATTGTATAGATCGTGTAGGCTCTGCAAGATTTGTCAGCAAATTTGATCTTTTGAAAGGATATTGGCAGGTCCCTTTGACTGCCAGGGCAAAGGAGTTGTCTGCTTTTGTAACCCCTGATGATTTCCTACAGTACCAGGTCATGCCATTTGGAGTCAGGAATGCTCCCGCAACTTTTCAAAGGCTTGTCAACCGGACTTTGGTGGGCATGCGTGGTTGCGATGCTTACCTGGATGATTTAGTCTTATACAGTTCTACTTGGGCTGATCACTTGGGGCAGATCAAAGAACTCTTCACCCGTCTTGCTAAGGCTAACCTGACCATAAATCTAGCTAAATGTGAATTTGGGAAGGCTAGTGTCACATACCTGGGTAAGGTAGTGGGAGGTGGGCAGGTTCGTCCTATCGAAGCTAAAATTGAGGCCATCTGCAATTACCCTGTACCAAGCACCCGTCGAGAGCTCCGGCGATTCCTTGGGATGGCTGGCTATTATAGGGCCTTCTGTAAGAACTTTGCCACAGTTGTCACACCCCTTACTGCTCTTCTTAGTCCTAAAGTTCCATTTGAGTGGTCCACTAGCTGTCAAGCTGCATTTGCTAATGTAAAGGCTTTACTTGCTACTGCTCCTGTTCTGTCTGCACCAAACTTTGACCGTCCCTTTTGTGTTGCAGTGGATGCCAGTGAGAGTGGCGCTGGCGCGATCTTGCTGCAGGTGGGTTCTGATGGTGTCGAGCACCCAGTGTGCTATTATTCAAAAAAATTTTTAACCGTCACCAGAGAGCCTACTCTACAGTGGAAAGGGAGGCTCTTGCTTTGATTTTGGCTATTCAAAACTTTGAGGTCTATGTGGGGTCCTCTTCTAATCCCACTGTTGTTTATACAGATCACAACCCCTTAGTCTTCATTGACCGTATGCGGAATAAGAATCACCGTATCATGCGTTGGAGTATTCTTCTCCAACAGTATCCGCTACAGATCAAGCACATTAGAGGCAAAGATAATATTGTGGCTGATGCCTTGTCTCGTGCTTAGTTTTCTACCTCTAGGGTTGTCTGTTAACTATTTCACACGTAATGTATTTTTATATTGTATTTTTATTCACATTGAACACTACTGACTCTGTCCTTTTGTCCTTTCGGCCGGGGATATTGGATAGAGGGGTGTTGGTTTGTTTTGTTTTTTTCTTTGTCTGAGGTTTTAGTAAACCTCTTTTAGGGAGGGAGGTGTCATGTCCCCCTGTGCCCCTTCAGGTACACATCTGCAAGTGCACGTGCAGTACTGGAGCCTGAATGGGGGGAATTGATTGCACAGGTGACAGGTGGCGTTAAATACCTCCTTTTCTCTTTTGCAGGGGGGGGGCACTCTGACCTCGACCTCACCGCTGGTACTCTGTTTCATTCTATCTCCACTAACTCTGTCCTCTCACTCTTTTGCTCTTCCTTTACAGCTGACATACTGATACTCCCACTCAAACATCCATACATTATTACTCCCCTAGACACTTGTTGAAATACTGGTTGTTGTTGAAAATCAATAAATGACCTAAAATTTGAATTCTGTTGTCGTCTCCTTTTCATGTTGCTCCCTAAACGAGCGGGGTCGTAACAAAACCTATAAATTAAGAACAACAAAACTAACAACTTAATTATGGTAAGAGAAATGCTGCAGTATAAACAGAGATTGGGCTGTTTTGTCTGCGCATAGCCATCCATTATCCATAACCGCGTATCCTGCGCAGGGTCGCAGGCAAGCTGGAGCCTATCCCAGCGGACTACGGGCGAGAGGCAGAGTACACCCTGGACAAGTCACCAGTTCATCACAGGGCTGACACATAGAGGCAAACAACTACGGTCAAGCTGGAGCTACCAATTAGCCTAAACTGCATGTCTTTGGGGGAAACCGGAGCATGCGGAGGAAACCCACACAGACACGGGGAGAACATGCAAACTCCACACAGAAAGCCCCTCATCAACCACTGGGCTCAAACCCAGAACCTTCCTGCTGTGAGGTGGCAGTGCTAACCACTACACCACTGTGCCACCTCTGTGCATAGCCAAAAGGCCTAAACAAAATTCGATTATCTCATCTCATTATCTCTAGCTGCTTTATCCTGTTCTACAGGGTCACAGGCAAGCTGGAGCCTATCCCAGCTGACTACGGGCGAAAGGCGGGGTACACCCTGGACAAGTCGCCAGGTCATCACAGGGCTGACACATAGACACAGACAACCATTCACACTCACATTCACACCTACGGTCAATGTAGAGTCACCAGTTAACCTAACCTGCATGTCTTTGGACTGTGGGGGAAACCGGAGTACCCGGAGGAAACCCACACGGACACGGGGAGAACATGCAAACTCCGCACAGAAAGGCCCTCGCCGGCCCCGGGGCTCGAACCTGGACCTTCTTGCTGTGAGGCGACAGCGCTAACCACTACACCACCGTGCTGCCAAACTAGATTATTATTATTATTCCTAAAACTCAGACTGATCTTTTGTCAGGGCGGCACGGTGGTGTAGTGGTTAGCGCTGTCGCCTCACAGCAAGAAGGTCAGGGTTTGAGCCCCATGGTCAGCGAGGGCCTTTCTGTGCGGAGTTTGCATGTTCTCCCCGTGTCTGCGTGGGTTTCCTCCGGGTGCTCCGGTTTCCCCCACAGTCCAAAGACATGCAGGTTAGGTTAACTGGTGACTCTAAATTGACCGTAGGTGTGAATGCGAGTGTGAATGGTTGTCTGTGTCTGTGTCAGCCCTGTGATGACCTGGCGACTTGTCTAGGGTGTACCCCACCTTTCACCCGTAGTCAGCTGGGATAGGCTCCAGCTTGCCTGTGACCTTGTAGAACAGGATAAAGCAGCTAGAGATGATGAGATGAGATCTTTTGTCATCAGAATTAACTTACAGGAGCGGGTCATAACAAATGACCAAGGGTCCTGCAGTTTACACTCCTTGCTACATTTGTAGTACTCTTCTCAAAATTCTGGCTGTTCCTCAGAGTGCAGTCTTTTGCAGCAACTCAGTTCGAATTTCAACACCAATCTTTGAGATCCGATTTTGGATCTTTTTTGTAACCACCCCGAGGGCTCCAACAACAATTGGAATAACCTCCACTTTATTCATTTCCCAAATCTGCTTTATTTCAGATTTCAAAGGTTGGTATTTATCTTCCTTCTCGTCCTCCTTCTCCATAACCCTGTCATCTCCTGGTATTGTAATGTCAATCAAGAAGCAGTGCTTTCTTTCTTTATCTACCAATATCAGATCTGGTCTTCTTGCCATGATATTCCCATCACATTGGAATTATTATTATTATCATTATTATTATTATTAACACCATACAGCTTTAACTATTTATACTGGCTTAGAAATGAGTCAAAATAACGTCCATTTTTAGCCTTTAATGTGTCAGCTATGCACTTTATATGTGTTCAATAAACAGCAACAATCAAAAGTTTGTACAGCCCTGCTCTACTCATTCATAGGTTTTTCTGTATGTTGACTATTTTCTACATTGTACAATAATACGAAAGACATCAAAACTATGAAATAACATCTGGAATATATATGGAATTATGTGGTAAACAGAAAAACGTTAAAAAAAACGTGTTAAAAATTGTTTCGTATTTTAGATTCTTGAAAGTAGCCAGCGTTTACCTTGATGACGCTTTACACACTATTGGCATTATGTTAACCAGCTAATTAGGGGACAATTTCTTGCCTTCTTAATGCGTTTGAGATCAAACAGTAAATAGTAAATAATAAAAATAATAAATAAATAGCCCTTTTCCACAACTGTAGTAATCCATATTACGTCAAGTACTACTGAACTAAGTCAAGAGAAACGACATCCATCATTACTTTGAGACATGAAGTGACTTTTAATTCATAAAAATAAAGAAAAAAACATTGAATTAGAAGGTGTATACAAGCTTTTAACTGGTTTTGTATGCATCCAGTGAAATATTTTGGTTAGGTTTGGCATACACAGACCTGAACAAACATTTTGTCTTTATTTTTTTTTAAATAATCATTTCATTTCTTAATCAATTTACAGTAGATCACTACTAAACTAGACATTTCCTCTTTAGTTGCAAGCTTTTTAGTAGCGCCCTGGTTTACCATGCCCACCATTTCACCACTATTATACCATAATTTGTACTTGAAACAGAGCACATTTATTAGGCACATTTTGTGTGTGTGTGTGAGATGTGATGAACTATGGTTTTAGTAAACTGAATGTCAGGTACACTGCAAGGGCATTTTGCAGCAGCATTAAGTAACGAATCCTCCTGCGACTCCTCATCTGCGTGCTTACTGGGTCCTTGTGTTTTATAAATACCTAAGACCTTTATCCCAAGATTATTGGAAATAATCATTATCATCTTCCCCTTCAGAAACCTGGATAACAGAGATTAGATGATAACTAAATTTTAATCAGAAAAGAATATGTGAATGTGTGGAGGACAAAAAAAAGAGTAAACCCATTTATTCAACCCAGCCCAAACAGACTTATGAAAATACACACACACACACACACACCATGCCCTGAGCCCTCAGTTTGTCACATGGGAGCATCAAGGTAGAATAAAAATGAGAGGGAAGAAGCGGTGGGCATCAGAATAGCCATATGCAGCTTTTCACACTGGCACACAGGCACAAGAGCAAGGGCAGCACTCAGTCAATGCCAGAGGAAAGACGATGATAATAGACCAACCCTACATACACATACTGTATATATAGACACAAGCCAGAAGCCGATAAGATTCAGGGACCAAGACTAAATGCGTTCTGTGTTCACATTTTGTGGAAATCATGTGTAAATGTTCCATAAGGGGCGGCACGGTGGTGTAGTGGGTAGCGCTGTCGCCTCACAGCAAGAAGGTCCGGGTTCGAGCCCCGTGGCCGGCGAGGGCCTTTCTGTGCAGAGTTTGCATGTTCTCCCCGTGTCCGCGTGGGTTTCCTCTGGGTGCTCCGGTTTCCCCCACAGTCCAAAGACATGCAGGTTAGGTTAACTGGTGACTCTAAATTGACCGTAGGTGTGAATGTGAGTGTGAATGGTTGTCTGTGTCTATGTGTCAGCCCTGTGATGACCTGGCGACTTGTCCAGGGTGTACCCCGCCTTTCGCCCGTAGTCAGCTGGGATAGGCTCCAGCTTGCCTGCGACCCTGTAGAAGGATAAAGCGGCTAGAGATAATGAGATGAGAATGAGATGTTCCATAAGGAAGGCTGAGTTAGGTCACATTTATTTATCAAGATTATGCATATGAGCACAAACATACAACCCCAAATCAGTTGGAACAGTATGGTATGGAAACTGAAAAAAGAAAAAAAAAACAGTATTTGACTTGTATTTCATTGCAGACAGTATGAACCCAAGATATTTCATATTGTTTTCTAGTCAACATCATTTCACTTGTTAATATGCATCCATTCCTGCGTTTCAGACCTGCAACACATTCCAAAAAAAGTTGGGACGGGGCAATTTAGGGCTATTAATGAGATAAAACAATCGAGTAATAAATAATGATGTGATTTGAAACAGGTGATGTCAACAAGTGATTGTAATCATGATTTAGTACAAAATCAGTATCTGGGAAAGGCCTAGTCTTTGAGGAGCAAAAATGGGCTGAGGATCTCCAGTTTGCTGACAAATGCGTGAAAAAATTACTGAAATGTTTTAAAACAATGCTCCTTAAAGAAAGATAGGAAGGGATTTGAATATTTCATCCTCTATGGTGCATAACATCATTAAATGATTCAAGCCACTGGAGGGATAAAGGACAAGGACGCAAGCCTAAGCTGAACACCCGTGATCTCTGATCCCTCAGATGGCACTGAATCAAGAATCATCATTCATCTATAGCTGATATAATCACATGGGTTCAGGATTACTTTGGCAAACCTTTGTGAAGGACTACAATACAGAGTTACATCTACAAATACCAGGTAAAACTTTACTGTGCAAAAAGAAAGCCTTATGTTAATTGCGTCTAGAAGTGCCGTTGACTTCTCTGGGCTCAGAGGCATCTGGGCTGGACATCACACAGTGGAAATGTATTGTGGTCAGATGAATCAGTATTTCAAATCTTTTTGTAAGAAATGGATGCCGTGTGCTCCAGACCAAATACAAAAAGGACCATCCAGACTGTTACCAGGAACAAGTCCAAAAGCCAGGGTCTGTCATGGTATGGTGTTGTGTCAGTGCCCTTGGCAAAGGTAACTTACACTTCTGTGATGGCAGCATTAATGCAGAAAAGTACATTGAGATTTTGGAGCAACACATGTTGCCTTCAAGACGACATCTTTTCCAGGGAGATTTCAACACGACAATGCTCATTCAACACGACAATGCTCAACATTCTGCTCACGCTACAAAGGCATGGCTGTGGAAGAAAAGGGTGGCTGTTCCCTCTGTCCCCAACAGAGAATGTGTGGAGAATTTTGAAACAAAAAATATGACAGCGAGGACCCCGTACTGTCACACAACTTAAACCTGTTTGCATGAAGAATGGGACAAAATAACACCTGAACCATTTCATCACTTGGTGTCTTCAGTCCTTAAGCATATTTCAAGTGTTATGAGAAGGAATGGCAACATTACAAATTGGTAAATGCTTTACCGTCCCAACCTTTCTTTGAAATGTGTTGCAAGAATAAAAATTGAAAGAAGTATTTATTTGAAGAAAAAAAACCCCTATAAAAACATCAAACCATGTGCTGTTGTATTGTTTTGAGTACAATCCAGGTCAAAGATTTTTTACAAATCATTGATTTCAGATTTAATTTAAATTTCAATGTACCATCCCAACTTTTTCTGATTTGGGGTTGTATGTAAACAATGGTAAATTCCCTCATTAGATACTGTAATAGAAACATGTGCTCATTCATAAAATTGTCCAATCAGCACTATGCATACAGTCATGCAGATACACATCAAGAGATTCAGTTAATGTTCACATTAGTCATCAGAATGGAAATATATATATATATATATATATATATATAGGCGGCACGGTGGTGTAGTGGTTAGCGCTGTCGCCTCACAGCAAGAAGGTCCGGGTTCGAGCCCTGTAGCCTGCGAGGGCCTTTCTGTGCGGAGTTTGCATGTTCTCCCCGTGTCCGCGTGGGTTTCCTCCGGGTGCTCCGGTTTCCCCCACAGTCCAAAGACATGCAAGTTAGGTTAACTGGTGACTCTAAATTGACCGTAGGTGTGAATGTGAGTGTGAATGGTTGTCTGTGTCTATGTGTCAGCCCTGTGATGACCTGGCGACTTGTCCAGGGTGTACTCCGCCTTTCGCCCGTAGTCAGCTGGGATAGGCTCCAGCTTGCCTGCGACCCTGTAGAACAGGATAAAGCGGCTAGAGATAATGAGATGAGATGAGATTTTATATATATATATATATATATATATATATATATATTAGTGCTGTCAAGCGATTAAAATATTTAATCGCGATTAATGTCGCGACTGTCATAGTTAACTCATGATTAATCGCAATTTAATCGCACATTTTTGTCACATGAAAAACCATTGTAATTCTCTTATCAGCATAAAAAAGTGAATGGGCTTGCTCACCGTTCGAACTACGGGGGTACTCGGGGGATCCGAGATCCCCTGAAACAGACATGAGATCCCTTGAAAACATGATTTGGGAAATGTTGGGGGTCTCTAAAATATTGGCAAAATGATGTTTATTGACATAGCAATCGTGTGTAATGGGAAGCATTTGCATATCCGAAGTGAGCGCGCGATGGAGATCCGTGCTCTGAGACAAGCGCAAGCACCCCCCCAAGGGAAAAAAGGGACCCCCTGAAAATATCGGCATAGTTCGAACACTGGTTGTACCAATGTTTATTTATTTATTTATTTATTTATTGCAGAGCATAACACGTCTTGTCACAGCCACTGCAAAGTGGGGCTGGAGCCGCCAATGGGAAAACGAAACCTAAGCCGAGCACCGTGGCTCTTCGGGGGAGGGCAGAGGACTCTGGCTGTGCGGGGCGTGGCATCATGTCACAGAGCGTTAATCTCGCGATAAAAAAATTATCGCCGTTAAAATTGAGTCAAGTTAACGTGTTAATAACGCGACATTTTTGACAGCACTAATATATATATATATATGTATATATATATATATATATATATATATATATATATATATATATATAGGGCGGCACAGTGGTGTAGTGGTTAGCGCTGTCGCCTCACAGCAAGAGGGTCCGGGTTTGATCCCCGTGGCCGGCGAGGGCCTTTCTGTGTGGAGTTTGCATGTTCTCCCCGTGTCCGCGTGGGTTTCCTCCGGGTGCTCTGGTTTCCCCCACAGTCCAAAGACATGCAGGTTAGGTTAACTGGTGGCTCTAAATTGACCGTAGGTGTGAATGTGAGTGTGAATGGTTGTCTGTGTCTATGTGTCAGCCCTGTGATGACCTGGCGACTTGTCCAGGGTGTACCCCGCCTTTCGCCCGTAGTCAGCTGGGATAGGCTCCAGCTTGCCTGCGACCCTGTAGAAGGATAAAGCGGCTAGAGATAATGAGTTGAGATGAGATATATAATATATGTCTGTGACTTCGACCATGGCTTGCAATACATTGGTGACCTGCCCAGAGTGTACCCCACCTCTCACCTGAAATCAGCCAGGATCAGATTCATCTTTACCCGCTACCCTGATAGATAAGTGATATAGATGATGGATGGATGGATGGATGGATGGATGGATGGATGGGATTTGAACATGGCATGGTTGTTGTTTACCAGACAGGCTGGTTTCTGGTATTTCAGAAAGTGCTGATCTTCTGAGATTTTCACACACAAACATCTATAGGGTTTATAAAGAACTAGCAGGTTAGCCAGCATTGCCTGAATTTTGCAAAATTCTGGGTTGCCTTCAGACTCCCATGTCAAATTTGTTGAAGATCCATTGAGAAATGGTGATGTTAACCCAAGACAAACAAAAATCCAAACATCCACCGCCCAGGAGCCCACCGGGGACCCTCTGGGGCCAAAATATGGAATTTCTGAGTTCTGCCGAGTTGTGGCCATCTCCTGTACCTACGTGCCAAGTTTAGTGAAGATCTGTTGAGAGTTTGTGTTGATAAATATAACGTGAAAGGCATTGAGGGAGGGGGTGGGTGGATGTTGTGCCCCTCATGGACCTCCCTGGGGCCTGTACATGAATTTTGTTCATATCTGCAAAATTCTGGGTCTTCCCCTGACCTACGTGCCAAATTTGGTGAAAATCTATTGAGAAATGGCGACTTTAGCTCAAGACAAACAAACTTTGCCGCTTATTATATAGATGGTGAGGAAAAAATATCCAGTGAGTAGCAGTTCTGTGGCTGGAAGCATCTTGTTGATTAGAGAGGGTCTGGGAAGAATGGCCAGTTTGGTTCAAGCTGACAAGAATCAAAGGTAACTCCAAGAATCATTCTTTACAACTGTGGTGAGCAGAAAAGCATCTCAGAATGAATAACCCAGTGAACCTTGAGACAGATCAGCTACAACAACAGAAAAGCACTGGAGGTTCCACTCCAGTAAGCTAAGAACAGGAATATTAGGCTATAGTGCTTGGGGTTTACAAACCTGGACAATAATTCATGGTCTTTTAAAAATCATCAACCGCCCAGGTCCGAATATAGTGGCTGGTAACTGTATAAGCCTACATGTGAAAATGTAAGTACATGAGTATCAAAATATTGCAGTAATACTTGTCATCTGTATGCTTTGACTGTTTATAGTTAGACAATAGCCCAGTAATTTCACGATAATCCAAGAAGCCAAACATACGGCTATTCAGGCAAAGATTAAGGTGTGTCCCTGTGAAACAAAATAAAACAAGAAGCAATTTTATTACAACTACTTTTGGCTGCATAATTAAATAATATTGGCTGGCTTTGAGTGGTATATCAGATATATTCCATTCAGCTAGCATGATACTGAATGAGTCGAAGACGAGTTCAATTTCATGCTAGCTGAATGGAATATATGGAACATTGCCAGCCATTATTATTATTATTATTATTATTATTATACATACACACTTTCTTCATATTAGCATTCTCAAAGGTCAACACTAGCTTACCCGCAAGTTGGCACTGTTACCGTGGCAATTAAGTCACCTTCCAGCCAGTGTAGGGTTCATTAGCGCAGCAGTGAAGTCACCTACAGTAGGTGTAGGGGTCATTAGCTCAGCAATGAAGTCACCTACAGCCGCTGTAGGGTTCATTAGTGCAGCAGTGAAGTCACCAACAGCTGGTGTAGGGTTCATTAGCGCAGCAGTGAAGTCACCTACAGTAGGCGTACGGTTCATTATCACAGCAGTGATGTAGCCTACAGTAGGTGTAGGGGTCATTAGCGCAGCAATTAAGTCACCAACAGCTGGTGTAGGGTTCATTAGCGCAGCAGTGAAGTCACCTACAGTAGGCGTACGGTTCATTATCGCAGCAGTGATGTAGCCTACAGTAGGTGTAGGGGTCATTAGCGCAGCAATGAAGTCACCAACAGCTGGTGTAGGGTTCATTAGCGCAGCAGTGATGTAGCCTACAGTAGGTGTAGGGGTCATTAGCCCAGCAGTGAAGTCACCTACAGTAGGCGTACGGTTCATTAGCGCAGCAGTGATATCACCTACAGTAGGTGTAGGGGTCATTAGCACAGCAGTGAAGTCACCAACAGCTGGTGTAGGGTTCATTAACACAACAGTGAAGTCACCTACAGTAGGTGTAGTGTTCATTAGCGCAGCAGTGAAGTCACCTACAGTAGGTGTAGGGTTCATTAGCGCAGCAGTGAAGTCACCTACAGTAGGTGTAGGGTTCATTAGCGCAGCAGTGATGTCGCCTACAGTAGGTGTAGGGTTTATTAGCGCAGCAGTAACGTCACCTACAGCCGCTGTAGCATTCATCAGTAACACAGGCTAACGACCGAGAAACTAAAATTTCTGTCCCAAGACTCTTCTTCCACACACACTCACAACAGCATTTTTTCACTCAGACTTAAGTATTCATTTCCCGATGTAATTTACTTCGTTACTTTTAAAATCAGCATCGACAACTGCACACAACAGAGTGACCTGGCAGCAAAAATTCTCTCAAAGTCATCCGCTTTTAACAAAGCAAACCTCGTGGCCATGTTTGTTTACAAACTATCACAGTCACTCACTGGCACGGAAGTTTTACATCTCTGATGTGTCTCTTTTCCAGTTTTTCGATGTCTGTTGGTATGTTTTTCTCTTGTAAATATGCGTAATGAATATATAATGAAGTTTTGGTAGCCTTTCAGGTGTTCAGCATGCCTTGAGTTTCAGTTTTTAGTTTATTTATTTAGTGCTTAATTATAGCATAGCTAATCCTAGCAGTAACACTGGATTAGGCTCGTCTTCTCTCTCTCCCGGCCGACAAAGAAATGATTGTGCGCATCCGCAGCAGAAAGGTTTTGTGATTGGATCTTCACATGAGCGCCGATGCATGGCATCATTTTGTCTTGACAACGTGCAATATTGTTCAGCTCATTCTCCATTGGAGAGAGTGGCATAATACATGGAGGATAAGCGATATGATAACAATATTGCATGCCATCAATAAACCCACTAGAAGGGAATAGAACATTTTTTATTCCATGGAAAAAGTCGCCCGTATGTATCGTGATTATTGATTTTGTCTGTATGATTTCATGATGAAATCCAGTTTTCAGACAAAAAAAACACCTCAGTGAAGGTTGCTGAGTAATCTTTACAGCAGCCTTTATTTTTCAAAGACTTATTGACGAGCTTTTCAGAAGTGTAAATAATTACATCTATTTACACAGTAAACTATTTGAAGAGTTTTTAATTATTCAGAGTATTCTCTCTATATTATCTAGGTTGGAATGATCTTGACCGGATTTCATATTTTCCTGAACTGACAGACAAGCAAAAATCACATCAATTGAAACCTAATACACTTCTGGAAAAACAACCTTAACTGCCATTTTTTAAAAGAATTATGGGAACTAAGTCATCATTTTGATTAACATTTGACAGAGACTTCAGTCCCTGTCTCATCATTTGAGGTAAAAGGATGCCATGTCTAAACTTGACTGATCACCATTCGCACAGTGAACATTGGTGAGAAAATAATCATTGATTCATTAATTCAGTTTTTCTGTGTTCGCTGAATGTTTCTGAATTTATTTTAGGACATTTTGGCTGTGTCTGAAATCACTCACTCATTCACTACTCCCTACTCACTCTCTAGGGAATTACTATATAGCAGGGGCGATTTCTCAGAGACAACAAGGGAAGCCGAGCTTCCCCTAAAATTCTCTCCCCAAACTGTGGCGTCTACGACGTTGAATTCTCATTAAAACAATAACTTGCATAACATAATATATGCCCAAGATTGTATTTACGTTCATAACTATCCTGTAACTTATTTGAGTGATGTCTGACGAACTTGCAGTTCGCTATGAGAATCACCTTTGCTGCCAGGCTGTAATCTTTCTTATTTCAATGGGCTCTATGGACTGGCAACAGTGTTGCCAGATTGGGCAGTTTTAAGTGCATTTTGGAGTGTTTTGAACATATTTTGGGATGGAAAACGTCAGCAGTATCTGGCAACACTGACTGGCAGCCGGGTATCCGTTGCAGTCTACGAGACGGCTCTGAACAGCCAATTTCGGCTAGTTGTTATTGGTTAAAATCAACAAAATCGTCACTTCCAGGGAAGCCGGGCTTCTCTGGGACTAAACGAGACAGTGGGAAGGACAAGAAGCCGGGCTGATAAAGGATTATTGGAGGTAGTGTTTGAAAGACATGAGGAGGGCGGTACTTCGGCGAGGAACACGGAAGTATGATCAGTCAGTCCCTAGCGGATGTCGAGAAAGTGCAGTCGTGTGCCAAAGTGCTGTCCGAATTTCTTTTCATATAAACGGTTCTTCTCATTGATGTCTCTGTACATTACTCTGTAAATAAATGTAAATATTACTCATTGTGCTCCATTAACTTTCATCCATTCTATCAGTTTGATCATTCGTGAATTCACTCGTTTATTTCATTTGTAGTTCAATCTGGTTGTAGGCTAGCTTGAGCCTTATTGGGATCTGCAGTGCTAGCTGCTAACAGAAATTGGTGAAGTCTCTGGAAAGCACAACCAGCTGGTATGACAGGGTCACAGACCATTTTCTGGAAAAGGAGCGGAGGGCAGAACTTGTGTATAAATAGTGTTCATGTTCATGAATCTGAAGTGTGTATATTGTTCAGTAATGTTAAGAGAATGGTGGGCTCTGTGTTATAGGTTATACCTGGGTATAATATTCAAAGTTCTGTGTGTTGCATAGCCTACCTGGTTATGAATTTCCAGACTGTGTTGCAGAAGACGTTCAAGGATGTGTTGCACAGCTGGGTGTTGTGTTAAAGACTCTGTGTTGCATATCAGGGTATGATGTTCAAGGCTCTTCGTTGAATAGCCAGTGATTTTTGGATGTTTGATATTTTTGATTAAGGATATGAGGCACTAGCCTGACAAGCCAGACTATAACATGAAATGTACAAGCAAAAATACTTTCTGCCACTAGGTAGGGTTGTCTAGTTCACTATGCGAATGGGGCACACCTTTCTATGCTTTGATATCCGGCCTACAGGTTTTACGATGAATGCGTAAAATGGGCTTCCCCTGTTTTAAAAACCAGCAGCCGCCACTGCTATATAGAGGACTATATAGTGAGCTCGTTGATAAAATGAAAAACACTTTCGGACACTACTCCGCCGCACCGTTATTTACGCCACTACTGTCACACAATTAAAACGTGCCAGATCAGTCGGCTGTTGGGTTTTCAAAATAATAAATACATGCATGTATTTTTGTGATAAATCCATATTATACTGAGTGTATTTCCCGCATTAATAAATACAAAGTACTTTGAGTCTGCTGTATCTTTCAGTTCTTTTAAATCAAGGCTGAATACTTTCTTTCTCCTTTGCCGCTGCCTTTTATTCAATCAAATTTGAGGCTTTTGATTAATTCCTCGCTCTGCACTCTAAAGTTTATTCTTGTATTTTATCAGTCTTATTCTATTTTAGCTTATTTTTTTATTATCTTACTATCTATTTTTAATTGTCCTTGAATGTCCGTTTACTATAATGTTTCTTTCTCTGTCCATTCACCACAACACACTTTTTTTCTTTCAGCGCGACTGCAATGCATGATGGTATATATTGGTTGGTTAGTGACCATCAACTGTACACTACTTTTCACAGTGCATTGTGGGATACTATGAGTCCACTATATAGGGTATAATAATTTTCACTATACAACAGTGAACAGCACTACAAAATTGTGAACTCACTATGTAGTCCACTCTATAGTCAGTAGTGATTGATTTCGGACACAGGGTTAATCATTGTAAAACATTGGCCTCTGTCATCTGTACAGAGAGTATAAACGCTCTTCTCTGTTTTGACAGTACATGAACATCACACACATCTTGACAGCTGTTATCCGATTACAACCTGAAATGATTAGCCTGTCTTAATCACTGTCCATTTTGCTATGGCACACAGCTTTCCAAAAACTTGATCTTGACATTCATTTCTTGTGAAACATAGACTTCTTTAGTGAGATTTTAGACACCTTTAGGATGAATGATTGTACTCGTATGTGCAGCATGATTTGTGTCATGAATTCTCAGCATGGCATACACTGCACTTTCGGAAATAGGGGTACAGGAGGAGTCCATTTCCGTTCCCCAAGGTACAATCTACACTAATGTACCCCCTAGGGCTCATTATTGGACCTCAGGGTAACTACAGTGGGGCAAAAAAGTATTTAGTCAGTCACCAATTGTGCAAGTTCTCCCACTTAAAAAGATGAGAGAGGCCTGTAATTTTCATCATAGGTACACTTCAACTATGAGAGACAAAATGAGAAAAAAAATCCAGAAAATCACATTGTCTGATTTTTAAAGAATTTATTTGCAAATTCATTCATTCATTCATTATCTCTCGCCGCTTCATCCTTCTACAGGGTCGCAGGCAAGCTGGAGCCTATCCCAGCTGACTACGGGCGAAAGGCGGGGTACACCCTGGACAAGTCGCCAGGTCATCACAGGGCCGACACACAGACAACCATTCACACCTACGGTCAATTTAGAGTCACCAGTTAACCTAACCTGCATGTCTTTGGACTGTGGGGGAAACCGGAGTACCCGGAGGAAACCCACGCGGACACGGGGAGAACATGCAAACTCCACACAGAAAGGCCCTCGCCGGCCCCGGGGCTTGAACCCAGGACCTTCTTGCTGTGAGGCGACAGCGCTAACCACTACACCACTGTGCCGCTTATTTGCAAATTATGGTGGAAAATAAGTATTTGGTCAATAACAAAAGTTCATCTCAATACTTTGTTATATACTCTTTGTTGGCAATGACAGAGGTCAAACGTTTTCTGTAAGTCTTCACAAGGTTTTCACACACTGTTGCTGGTATTTTGGCCCATTCCTCCATGCAGATCTCCTCTAGAGCAGTGATGTTTTGGGGCTGTCGCTGGGCAACACGGACTTTCAACTCCCTCCAAAGATTTTCTATGGGGTTGAGATATGGAGACTGGCTAGGCCACTCCAGGACCTTGAAATGCTTCTTACGAAGCCACTCCTTCGTTGCCCGGGCAGTGTGTTTGGGATCATTGTCATGCTGAAAGACCCAGCCACGTTTCATCTTCAATGCCCTTGCTGATGGAAGGAGGTTTTCACTCAAAATTTCATGATACATGGCCCCATTCATTCTTTCCTTTACACGAATCAGTCGTCCTGGTCCCTTTGCAGAAAAACAGCCCCAAAGCATGATGTTTCCACCCCCCCCCCCCATGCTTCACAGTAGGTATGGTGTTCTTTGGATGCAACTCAGCATTCTTTCTCCTCCAAACATGACAAGTTGAGTTTTTACCAAAAAGTTCTATTTTGTTTTCGTCTGACCATATGACATTCTCCCAATCCTCTTCTGGATCATCCAAATGCTCTCTAGCAAACTTCAGATGGGCCTAGACATGTACTGGCTTAAGCAGGGGGACACGTCTGGCACTGCAGGATTTGAGTCCCTGGCGGCGTAGTGTGTTACTGATGGTAGCCTTTGTTACTTTGGTCCCAGCTCTCTGGAGGTCATTCACTAGGTCCCCCCGTGTGGTTCTGGGATTTTTGCTCACCGTTCTTGTGATCATTTTGACTCCACGGGGTGAGATCTTCCGTGGAGCCCCAGATCGAGGGAGATTATCAGTGGTCTTGTATGTCTTCCATTTTCTAATAATTGCTCCCACAGTTGATTTCTTCACACCAAGCTGCTTACCTATTGCAGATTCAGTCTTCCCAGCCTGGTGCAGGTCTACAATTTTGTTTCTGGTGTCCTTTGACAGCTCTTTGGTCTTCGCCATAGTGGAGTTTGGAGTGTAGGGGCGGAGCTACAGGGGTGGCTGGGGGGGCACCAGCCTCCCCTGGAATCTGATTGGCTACCCCAGGTGCCCCCCCAGATGATTGATATGTTACGGCACCACACGAGAAAAGCCAGTTGCATTGAAGTCTGTGACTGCTAGGTTCCTCCTGTACAGTAGATGGCGCAATGCAAGCTACCACAAGGCGTTGCAATCCAATTTACAATAGAAGACATGGGAAAGAAGAAAAAGAAGAAGAAGGAACCATTGAACAGAAAAGGCAGCTGCTCCTCAGCCAGATGGATTTTAAGACTGACCTATATCGGTGAGTACACGACCGCAGTTTATTCCAGAGGCTACTGGAAAGGAGAACGAAAGGGGGTTTAGACCAGGGGTGTCCAAACTGATCCATAAAGGGCTGTGTGACTGCAGGTTTTCATTCCAGCCATGCAGCAGCACACCTGACTTGGCTCATTCAATCAACTGAACTGTCTTCACACAGTCAAATACTTGCAGCCACACCCACCCTTGATTAAAGGGTGGGTGTGTCAGTTGATTGAATAAGCCAAATCAGGTGTGCTGCTGCATGGCTGGAATGAAAACCTGCAGCCACACGGCCCTTTATGGATCAGTTTGGACACCCCTGGTTTAGACAAACCATCTTCTTTGCTTGATTTTCTTGTCTTCCTTGAGCCCTACAAAGAAGTTTTTCACGAGCTATTCAGGCTTTGCAAAATTGCCATTGTTACACCTGTCAGCACTGCTTCCTGTGAAAGAAGCTTCTCTGCCTTAAAGCTAATAAAAACACATCTCAAGACAACAATGGTCGATGACCGGTTAAATCATCTGGGTATTCTAAGTGTTGAGTCCAGGAGGGCACGTGCCCTTAACATGGATGACTTTGTCAATTATTTTGCCACTTCTCATCACAATAGAAGAATTATGCTTTTTTGAAGCTAAGATGGGTATTGTTAGTCTTTGGTTATGACCAAGCTCTGCACTGTGTCCTGCTTACCTGTGTAGTATGTTCTACTTAGTTAAATCTTGGTGGTCTTCATATGTCATGTCAAATTGGTAATTGGCAATTTATTTATTTATTTTTTGTGGAAAGTTGATGGTTTGATGGACTACTGGCTGTGTGAACAACTGACTATATGCACCTGTGTGTGTGTAATATGTATATGTAACTATATGTAACTGTGTGACTGTGTAACTGACTCAGTGTGTCAGTAACTGAGTAACTGTGTGACTTGAGTTACTATGTGCATTTTAGTTCCAGTCAGTGGTGTCAGGGTGTTGGTACCGTATTCATTTTGTACATTAATAAACTACAAATTACACTCAAAATGACATCTTCTGTGTGCTTAATACGTAGCTACTTAAACATGATTGTAAATTGAAAGTATTGTTTATAAGTTTATTTATTTAAGAAGGATCAATGTGTATTAATTAACATGGAAATGCACTAGAAATAATCACTGACTAGTTTTCTTTCATCTGTAGTCCCTGGAATTTTAATGTTGAAAGAAAGAAAGGTGTGTATGTATATATAACAAAAAGACAAAAATAATTAGAAGTCATGACATGGCCAAGAACACAAGACAAAAACAGATGCAACACCATGTAAGAATAAATAATAATAATAACAATAATGCATAATTTAAACACATAAGATAAAAAACAGATATACAGCACACAATCGCTAACATTAATCGTGAGTGCTCGTGCATATTTGTGTGTGTAGTAGTAGGAACCATTGACCCCCCTGGAATAGTCCTGGCCACCCCCTTGCCCCCCCAAGGAAAAAAGTCTAGTTCCGCCACTGTTGGAATGTGACTGTTTGAGGTTGTGGACAGGTGTCTTTTATACTGATAACGAGTTCAAACAGGTGCCATTAATACAGGTAACGAGTGGAGGACAGAGGAGCCTCTTAAAGAAGAAGTTACAGGTCTGTGAGAACCAGAAATCTTGCTTGTTTGTAGGTGACCAAATACTTATTTTATCGAGGAATTTACCAATTAATTCATTAAAAATCCTACAATGTGATTTCCTGGATTCTTTCCCCCATTCTGTCTCTCATAGTTGAAGTGTACCTATGATGAAAATTACAGGCCTCTCTCATCTTTTTAAGTGGGAGAACTTGCACAATTGGTGGCTGACTAAATACTTTTTTGCCCCACTGTATGTGGACCTTTTTAGGGCCAAAATGTTACATATATGTTCCCAAGCAGTATATACAGTAAATGGTAGAAATGAGTACCTTAGAGGGTCCAGCCCCAGTGACAAGCCGTTAGGTACAATGATGTACTTTATTTTCTGAGAGTGTGCTTATGTTTGTTTTTTCTTCTCTGGGTGTTTACGTTTATGTATATTTTATTATGTATCTTTGTTTTGCTTCTACTCTCTGCCTCTATCCTGTCATTGGATTGTTACCCAAATGTGTGCACCTATGTCGTGTAAGTCCTTCACTAGTTCGTCAGTGTTTACCCTGCTGTTTTGTGGTTTGCTGCAAAATCTTACTATGCACCTTTGTATCTTTAATTCCAAGTCTCATTTTCCAGGTTGTCTGGTTTTGACTCTCTCCAGTGAGTTGACTTTGATTATGGATCGCCCTGCTTTGATGTTCCCTGCCTGTATTCTAACCCTCACAATGATCATGATCGTCGGGATTCACCCTAATAAATATTACACCAAGTACCCGCGCTTCCGTCCTGCCTCATCAACCCTGCCTGTTACAGTTTGTTAAACTGGCTCCTTATCCAACATGCTCTTTGCAGGCAGATGAGGCAAGGCGTACACTGCAAAAATGACAGTTTAGCAAGCTGAAATAGCTTGAATATAGTCAAATATATCATGTATTTCCTCTAATAAGAGAATGATAAATCAAATATATAATTGTGAAGCTTATTTTTCGTCATTTTATACTCATTTCAAACTTGAAGTAGTCTAGTAGCAGAAAAATTTTACTAATTTTAAGTATTTATTTCGAGAAAGAAGCAAAATTCCCAAGCTTTTTTGCTAACTAATTATTATTATTATTATTATTATTATTATTATTATTATTATTGAAACACTTTTTTTTTGGCACACACACATTATATACAGTGTCTTGCAAAAGCATTCATCTCCCTTGGGGTTTGTAAAATGGATTTTTGGGGGGTTAACACCATTTGATTTACACAACATGCCTACAACTTTAAAGGTGCCATTGGTGTTTTATTGTGACACAAACAGAAATTAAGATGAAAAAAAAAACAGAACTCTGGAGTGTGCATAGGTATTCACCCCCTTTCATATGAAACTCCTAAATAATAGCCGGTCCAAACCAATTCACTGCATAAGTCACATAATTAGTTGATTAAGATCCACCTGTGTGCAATCAAAGCGTCACATGATCTGTCACATGATGTCTGTATAAATCAACCTGTTCTGGAAGGACCCTGACTCTGCAACACTGCTAAGCAAGCAACATGAAAACCAAGGAGCCTCCAAACAGGCCAGAGACAAAGTTGTGGAGAAGTATAGATCAGGGTTGGGTTATAAAAAAATATCCCAAACTTTGAATATCCCATGGTGCACCATTAAATCCATTATAGCAAAATGAAAAGAATATGTCACCACTACAAACCTGACAAGAGAAGGCCGTCCACCAAAACTCACAGACCAGGCAAGGAGGGCATTAATCAGAGATGCAACAAAAACACCAAAAATAACACTGACAAGATTCACAGTGGAGATGGGAGTACCTGTCCACAGGACCACTTTAAGCCATACACTCCACAGAGCAGGACTTTATGGAAGAGGGGCCAGAAAAAAAAGCCATTGCTTAAGAAAACACATTTGGAGTTTGCCCAACAGCATGTGGCAGACTCCCCAAACACATGGAAGAAGATTCTCTGGTCAGATGATACTAAAATTGAACTTTTTGCCCATCTTGGGAAATGCCATGTGTGGTGCAAACCCAACACCCTGAGAACACTATTCCGACAGTGAAGCATGGTGGTGGCAGCATCATGTTGTGGGGATATTTTTCATCTGCAGGGACAGGAAAGCTAGCCAGGACTGAAAGAAAGAAGGATGGCACTAAATACAGGGCAATTCTGGAGGAAAACCTGTATGATTCGGTCAGAGGTTTGAGACTGGGATGAAGGTTGACGTTTCAGCAGGACAATGAGCCTAAACATACTACTAAAGCGACACTGGAGTGGTTTAAAGGGAAACATTTAAATGTCTTGGAATGACCTAGTCAAAGCCCAGACCTCAATCCAATTGAGAATCTGTGGCATAACTTGAAGATTGCTGTACACCAACACAGCCCATCTAACTTGAAGGAGTTGGAGCAGTTTTGCCTTGAGGAATGGGCAAAAATCCCAGTGGCTAGATGTGCTAAGCCAATAGAGACATACTCCAAGAGACTAGTAGCTGCAATTGCAGTAAAAGGTGAATCTACAAAGTATTGACTTTGGGGGATACCTATGCACACTCCAGATTGCTGGTTTTTTTATCTTAATTATTGTTTGTGTCACAATAAAACAGCAATCTTCACCTTTAAAGTGGTAGGTATGTTGTGTAAATCAAATGGTGCTAATGTCTCAAACATCCATTTTAATTCCAGCATGTAATGATGTAATGCCACAAAACAGGACAAACACAAAAGGGGATGAACACTTTTGCAAGATACTCATATAAATATATAAATTTGCAGCATCTGCTATCAGTAGACGTGTGTGTGTGTGTGTGTGTGAACCTCTTAAAGGCTCTGTGTGAGTGTGTAGCATGAGACAGAGTGAGCCTATTCATCCACAGGAAGGAAGGAGAAAGGAGGAAGGTGGTAGGAGACATTTGTGGGGTTACACACCACTGAATTTGGAGAATTACCAACCACACACACACTCACACACTGCACTGAGCTTTATGGGACAGAAGTGTGAAAGGATGGAGTGATGCATTCCTTTGTCCTTTCAGAAATGATATGACTTTTCTTGGGGCTGTGCTGTCATCAAGTGTTTCAAATCCATTGAAAAGCACACCTTTTGTTTTTACTAGTTAAACATAGCACAGATATAAGTAGTTCCTTTGTGAGCCATGAGGATGCAGTATACGAAACTGGCATACAAGCATTTAAGAAAACACAGCAAGGACTAATTTATGCATGTTTCCAACACTTATGCACAGCAACACTTGTATTGTTGTTAGATGATGTAGGACACAATGATGATGTGCAAACAATTCACATTTCGTTTGTCAAATTAGCTTCAGGCTTAAAATAAGTGAATGTGTGACTTAACAAAAAAGCACTGCCACTACAGTTTTATAGCAGTTTTGCTGCCATCATGTTAAAATAAACATGCTATTTGAACTGGATTGTTATTTGTTTTATTGTGGGATTAAAAAGAAAATTGAACTCAAATTTTGAAGTTTTTACTTCGATGAAAGATTTGTGGCCTTAAAGTTGAATTCTTATCATGTAAAACTGAAAAAAAAGTTTGTGTGAATATGAAGGCCAAGTTATCTGAGACCAAAAGTATAAGTTGGCCCAACTTTCTTCAAAACTTAAAAATCTTAGTTGTCACATAAACTCAAAAATCCTGTGCAGTAAGTTGCCTTGAATTTTTAAGTTGGCGTAACTTTTTTTTTACAGTATATATATATATATATATATATATATATATATATATATATATGAGTAGAATGGCTTGCAGTTTAGAGGAAGGTTTTCTGGTTTAGGAGAGCATGTTTGGAACAAGATAGACACATCCTGGGCACTAAGTTAGGTGTATATATATATATATATATATATATCATCTCATCTCATTATCTGTAGCCGCTTTATCCTGTTCTACAGGGTCGCAGGCAAGCTGGAGCCTATCCCAGCTGACTACGGGCGAAAGGCGGGGTACACCCTGGACAAGTTGCCAGGTCATCACAGGGCTGACACATAGACACAGACAACCATTCACACTCACATTCACACCTACGGTCAATTTAGAGTCACCAGTTAACCTAACCTGCATGTCTTTGGACTGTGGGGGAAACCGGAGCACCCGGAGGAAACCCACGCGGACACGGGGAGAACATGCAAACTCCACACAGAAAGGCCCTCGCCGGCCACGGGGCTCGAACCCGGACCTTCGTGTTGTGAGGCGACAGCGCTAACCACTACACCACCATGCCGCCAGGTGTATATATATATATATATATATATATATATATGGTGCGATTTGTCAAAAAACCAGAAGGGGGGGGATGTTTTTTTTTTTTTAATCATGAAACGTCACAAAATTAAGGTAACAATAGGCTAACAGCTCAATAACATCCGATGATATCAAATGAATAATACTAAATGAAAACGAACACTAAACCAGAGATAGTAAATTCATCTTCCTATCTCTCTGACTAAATACACGAACACTAACACAACAAATTTCGCATTGCTTGTCACGTTGCTGTGATGTTTCTCTCCCTCCGGATTAAATGGACAGTGACTCGAAAATCACTAAAATACATGAATACTAAATGAACAGTTTGCTCTGATGGCGCAGTTCACATTGTGCGCAGCTTTCCGATTTAAACTGTTTTTTTCTCATCCTTATACTTCCTGTTTCATGGACTGTAACGGATTTGCTTATTTAGTAATTTTAATACAGAATTTACTTTGAAATTATAATCAGACACTCCAACGTCCCCCCTAAAAAAAAAATCGGCCGTGAAAAAGACGGCATCCGCCAAAAGGCGCGCTGTTTGCATCCCTGCATAGAACGCAAAGATATTGTTATTATCTACAATGTATCTATTTGCTGGGGACGTTCATGAACATCAAAGCTGCCACTTCGGGTCATTTTGAAAGTGAGTGCAATGTAGACCATAGAAAACTGTCACAACATGCCTGTCATATCAACTTTTTTTTTGGTTTGTTTGTTTTATTGACGGGGTTGTCCCCGAGGATTTTTTTTCAGCAGAGATAAAAACCAGAGGGGGGGATGATCCCCACCATCCCCCCCAGCAAATTGCACCCAGTATATATATATATATATATATATATATATATATATATATATATATATATATATATATATATAAACTTAGTGACACCATCCTGGGCACTAAGTTAGGTATACCTAACTTAGTGCCCAGGATGTGTCTGTCTTGTTCCAAACATGCTCTCCTGAACCAGAAAACCTTCCTCTAAACTGCAAGTCATTCTGCTCAAGCCATACAGGTTGGGGTGCACATTCCCCATGTGGCTAATGCTCAAATAGTACAACAACAGCTGGCTGATTAGTTTATGGAAGTGTGAAACAGAAATAATCTGACTCCCCAGTCATATCAGGAGCCCTTACTAACATATTAAATTGAGCCACCACAAAACAAGCAAAAAATATAAAGCTCTCAAGCCGGAAACAAAATCCATGAACATGGTTTGCTGGTGCCAGGAAGCTGATACTATTTATTATCATTCCATAAATGACTTTTTACAATGCTGCAATAAACCTTGGTTCACCTGAAGCCTGGCAAAACTTTGTGTTATAAAGGACCCTCAAGAGTGGTGACAGAGGTGCATACAGAAGGCACAAGTGTGTCCTTGGAGGAAATAAAGGAGTCAGAGGTGCCAAACTTAAAAATACAGACACAAAATGGAACAATCAAATGGCTGTTCTTCTATTTGGAAAGAACTGCAGACTGCAAAACACTAAAATCCTCTCATGCTGCAGCAGACCCTGTATTTCCTAATCAACATTTGAAAGACAAAGGATGTCTCCCTCCAGCTGGGCCCTCTCCCTGCAGCCCATTCACAGTCTCGCATTCTGAAGATTAAATATCCAGCCTTGACCGTGTCTTGCCAGCAAAACTCTTTCTGATCAATTCAATTAGGGCTGTATTCCGAGTTGCCTACATAATCCCAAAATTTATGTGGGGAGGTTTCTCCATATTCACACTCGGTTTGATTTTTCCATTCAGGTTAATAAAATGACCCATTTGTAGCCATGCCTTCGAGGTTGCCAATTTTTTTCCTTGAGAACTGGTCTTTGAGATGGGACTTTTCAACAGCATCTAGACAAACACTTGAACAGTAAATACTGTGAGGTAAAAACTGCAGAATAAAAAAGTAGAAATTGTTTTTTATTACACTGAAACCCTGCTATAACGGACTCTCTTACTACGAACTTTCGTATATAACGAACTGTTTGTTTCCCCCACCTTTAATGACAATAAGTTGAAGTCTTAAAAAAAAAAAATTATTGTGTCACGTCCACGCACGTTGGTGCTGCACATGCTTCGTGCTCTGAGTGCCATTAGAACTAATTATAGTACTATGCACCTGTTCCGGATTAGAGTGCAATCACAGCGTGCACTAATAAGAACTCTCTAAACACACAGACTTGGAGAAGTATACATGCTGTACCTTGTGTCTCAGGTTACCACATTTTAGATAATAGGCTTTTACAACTTCCAGGTATTGATTTTGGCACCATATGTTGGCTGGTCGATTTTTTTAACAATGAGGCCACAGAGAACCCGTGTTAACAACACTTTGTCTAAGGCCCTCATGTGCTCTACAGGTTCACCCCAGGGGTGCATTTTGTCACCACTGCTGTTTGTGCTCTACATCAATGACTGTTAGAGCAAATTTGAATCAAGGTATATAATTAAGTATGCTGATGACTCTGCACTGCAAAAAATAAAAATCTTAGGAAGTTTATTTGTCTATTTTCAAGTCAAAACATCTAGCCACCCTTATTATAAGACATAATTGCCCAACAAGCAAAACTTCATTTAGCTAGAAAGGCTAGTTTTTAGACAGTCCATCTTGAAAATCTTGTATAGACAAAATGTCTTGAAAAAGTCTTATTTGGAGCACCTTTGAAAATAAAACAAGTTTTTAAAAAAAAAAAAACAAGTAAGTACATTTTGGACATTTGTCAAATGCGGTTCATCTTGTTTCAAGAAAAAAAAAGTATGCTTGTTTTGGGAATAAATGAACTTTACTGAAATCTTTGAATCTTTCATTACAATTCAACTCCACCTTACAGATCCTAAGTTTACTGCGACTGTTTTCTCAGTCATTCAGAGTGAGCTCCTTCTAGATGCTGTACAGACTCTAGACCAGACAAGTGCCTTCAAAAAGGCTGTGAGTGAGTGGAGGGCATTTTAGTGAGGGCTTTTTGGAATGCTGTGAGTTAAGTTCAGTGGGTTTTTTGTTTGTTTGTTTGTTTGTTTGTTTGTTTTTTGTGCCTGATCTTGTAAACCCCTCGTACACATGAATAGTCAGTGCCCCCAAAATGCACTGTTGCTTTGGCGTTGTGTAAGCACTGTAAGTCAAAATGCGTAGACCTTTTTTTTTATTATTATTTTTTTGGTGCCTGAGGTCCTGGGGAAGTGGAATCTTAAGAGATGTTTTAATGTTTGAATGTTGAAATGGGAAAAAAAAAAAACTTGTTGCAATGCTACACGTGTCGTCAACTTGATTCAAGATAGTCTCTGGTCTCATATCTAGAGTATTTTACTAATTACAGGTCACAAAAGGAGAATCTTTTAAGCTAGCAATGCTTAGTTGTAGAATTTAACAATCCTAATATTAGTACATTTATCTTAAATTCAGTTTTTACTGCTAAGACTTTGTCATGAATGTAAGTGAAATACCCTTAAAATGAAATAAATAAAAATGACTTGAATGGCTAAATGTAAGAAGTACGATCTTGTTATAAGAACTATTTTGATTATTTTGGGTTAATCAGATCTCGCATAATAAGTTCCCCAATCTTATTTTGGAATTATTTCATCTAAAAACAGGTTAGATTTTTCATCTTACTTTAAGAAATCTTACCAAGTCAAATTTGACTAGTTCCATTGGCAGATTTTTTTTCACCTGATTCAAGCAAATATGCTTTGTTTTAATCTTTTATTTCTTATTTTTGAAAGGCCATTTTTTGCAGTGTGTCATTGTCAGTCTCCTGCAGGACCATGAGATGCACCATGGTCCAGTCTTGGCCAATTTTATTACATGGTGTAAAGATTCATATTTACAACTCAGTGTCTCTAAGACTAAAGAGATGCTTATTGACTTCCGCTGTAGTCCTACTACTATTGTATCAACCATCATAAATGGCATGACTGCGGAGAAAGTAAGCGGGTACAAGTATTTGGGCACTATCTTAGATGATAAATTGACCTTTGATGCCAACACTGATTCCATCTGTAAAAAGGCTAATCAAAGACTGTTTTCCTTGAGGAAGTTGAAGGAATTTAATGTTGACAGATCACGTCTTAGGATTTTTTATTAATCTTTTATTGAGTCAGTTTTAACTTTTGCTATGATCTGTTGGTTTGGTAAACTAAGTGTAATGAATAAAAACAGGCTTGGAAAAATTGTTCATATCTGTCAGAAGATCACTGGCATTAAACTCAACAGCATTGGGTATGTGTATGAGGTCCGAGTCACATGGAGGGCAATGGCCTTTTCGGCAGATATTTATCACCCACTTCATTCTGAGTTTTGCCTCCTGCCATCAGGGAGGAGGTATACTTTTCTTAAGCGGCCCAAGTCTAACATACTTGAGATCATTTGTCCCAGCAGCTGTTGGGTTCCTTAATAAGCTTTAGGTCATTTTGTTATTTGTTCATGTATAAATTCCTTGATATGTTGTTGAATATACAGTATTCTGATCTTACATTTTTGATATGTGTATTTATGTCCATGTTTACTATCTTCTGTGTCATGTTTTATGTGCTTGAGTGTATATTGTGTTGGCTACTTGTTGTGAATCAAATTGCCTTAGGGGACATTAAAGATAATCCAACCAACCAAGCCTTGTATCTGTGTATTGCCTTTCTGGTTTTGACTTTGTTTTGTATATTTGGACTCTGCCTGTCATCTTTGCCTCCACCATGCTGTTTGTGCCTTGCTCGACCATTGCCCATTTCATTTTTTTTTAATTACATTGCAACCCTGCTATAACGGACTCTTTTACTATGAACTTTCATATATAAAAAAACTAAGTTTGTTTCCCCCACCTTTAATGACAATGAGTCAAAGTCTTAAAAAAAAGAACACCACTGTGTCACGTCCACGCACATTGGTGCTGCATCTGCTTCGTGCTCTGAGTGCCATTCGAACTAATTATAGCACTATGCACCTGTTCCGGATTAGAGAGCAATCACAGCGTGCGCTTATAAGAACTCTCTAAACACAAAGACTTGGAGAAGTATACATGCTGTACCTAGTGTCTCACATTACCAAGCCTTGTATCTGTGTATTGCCTTTCTGGTTTTGACTTTGTTTTGTATATTTGGACTCTGTCTGTCATCTTTGCCTCTACCATTCTGTTTGTGCCTCGCTCGACCATTGCCCATTTCAATTTTTTTTATTACACTGCAATCCAGCTATAATGGACTCTTTTACTATGAACTTTCATACATAAAAAACTAAGTTTGTTTCCCCCACCTTTAATGACAATGAGTCAAAGTCTTCAAAAAAACCACCACTGTGTCACGTCCATGCACATTGGTACTGCATCTGCTTCGTGCTCTGAGTGCCATTCGAACTAATTATAGCACTATGCACCTGTTCCGGATTAGAGAGCAATCACAGCGTGCACTTATAAGAATTCTCTAAACACAAAGACTTGGAGAAGTATACATGCTGTACCTAGTGTCTCACATTACCAAGCCTTGTATCTGTGTATTGCCTTTCTGGTTTTGACTTTGTTTTGTATATTTGGACTCTATCTGTCATCTTTGTCTCCACCATTCTGTTTGTGCCTCGCTCGACCATTGCCCATTTCACGACCCTGCCTTTGTCTTACGTTTTGGAACTGTTTACCTGCCTGTTTGTAAATAAACACTCTTCCTGCAATTACATTCTTCATTCACCTGCTTACATGACACACTGAGCTATGCGGTCCTCTTCCCAGCAGAGACAAACAATAACTAATCAAGTCCGAAGTCAAGTTAATATGTGTGAAGGCTATAAAACAAAGGCTTAACGAGCCTAGCTTAGGCGTCAGTCACTATCAATTATCGAGAATGGTGATCAAAGGATTGATAAAAGGACAAAATGACTGCTGATAGTGCTAAACTTAACACCTAGTTAAAGCGCACCTATGGTATTTTTATACCCCCGCCCAGCCCTGTGGTATGATATAAATGACATCATCACTGATTTGCAACACATGAATGAACCGAGGAATATGGTTCATTTACACGATTTGATTAAGTTGTACTTCATGCTTGGTTTTGAGACATGATGAGATTCTGTTGTTATTGAGCAGAGTGGATTAGTCTACCTCCACCTGAGACCAAATTATCTCCTTATAAGGTGAAACATTTCATGTTATAACAAGATAAATAGTATTTTGTTATAACAGGAAAATCTTCTTTTAAGTTTGTATGTCATATTAACATGAAAATATCGTGTTTTAATATGAAAATATTTTTTCAATATTTTTTGTCATGGGCGGCACGGTGTTGTAGTGGTTAGCGCTGTCGCCTCACAACAAGAAGGTCCGGGTTCGAGCCCCATGGCCGGCGAGGGCCTTTCTGTGTGGAGTTTGCATGTTCTCCCCGTGTCCGCGTGGGTTTCCTCCGGGTGCTCCGGTTTCCCCCACAGTCCAAAGACATGAAGGTTAGGTTAACTGGTGACTCTAAATTGACCGTAGGTGTGAATGTGAGTGTGAATGGTTGTCTGTGTCTATGTGTCAGCCCTGTGATGACCTGGCGACTTGTCCAGGGTGTACCCCGCCTTTCGCCCGTAGTCAGCTGGGATAGGCTCCAGCTTGCCTGCGACCCTGTAGAACAGGATAAAGTGGCTGGAGATAATGAGATGAGATGAGATTTTTTGTCATAACAAGCTTTTCACGTTATAATGTGATACTGATCTGGGGTGGGTTTCCCAAAAGCCTCTTAACGCCAAGAGCATCTTAACTAGGAGAGAGAGCATTCATTGTGCTGCTCGCTCTACCATTTAATGATGATCTTTGTGCTGTGATGCTTTTGGGAAACTCAGGCCTGTTTTTCTTTTTCTGGCATGGCAACAATACACTTTTGTATGACATAACATACAGACGAGACAATTTAAAAATGAATAAATAAAAAGAAACACTAATATGATGGGGGCGGCACGGTGGTGTAGTGGTTAGCGCTGTCGCCTCACAGCAAGAAGGTCTGGGTTCGAGCCCCGTGGCCGGCGAGGGCCTTTCTGTGCGGAGTTTGCATGTTCTCCCCGTGTCCGCGTGGGTTTCCTCCGGGTGCTCCGGTTTCCCCCACAGTCCAAAGACATGCAGGTTAGGTTAACTGGTGACTCTAAATTGACCGTAGGTGTGAATGTGAGTGTGAATGGTTGTCTGTGTCTATTGCCGCTTTTCCACTACAAACGTGGCTGAGTCAGGCTGAGCCGTGCCGTGCTGAGTTGGGCTGAGTCGAGCTGAGCGGGGCTGTTGGAGTTGCATTTCGACTACAACCGCGCTGAACCGTGCTGGCTGGAAGTGGGTGGACACATTGGGTGGAGTTAGCGAAAGTGGGTGGAGTCATGTGATGTCGTTAAGCAGCGCAAACAGTGACATCAGTGAGCTTTTAAGTGGTAGTCTCACAACCTGGAGAGTAAACAATAAACATGGAGGACATGGAGTCATTAGTGTTGCTGGTCTTGGTTCTGTGGCTTGTTGTCACCGACAACGCGGACAGATACTGGCAAGAGCGTATAGATGAGGCGAGGTGCATTAGGCTTCAGAAATTCTCGTAATTCGTAATTATTCTTCTTCTGGGTTTACGGTGTTTACAGATCCCAGCGTGCTTGCGGGGCGTGTGTGGGCATGTGAGGACACTCCTCACCAATCAGTGCACAGGGGAGTGTCTGCTCACGCCCCCAGCCTCACTCGGCTCGCTTTGGCTTGCTTCAGCCCCACTCCAAAACGGTGCGAGTTTTAAGGGCTAAGCAGGGCTGAAGCGAGCCGAGTCGTGCTATTCTTTGGTAGTCGAAACGCGAGCCGTGTCGGGCTGAAGTGAGCTGAAGCGAGCTGAAGTGAGCTGAAAAAGGGTAGTGGAAAAGGGCCATTAGTGTTAGCCCTGTGATGACCTGGCGACTTGTCCAGGGTGTACCCCGCCTCTCGCCCATAGTCAGCTGGGATAGGCTCCAGCTTGCCTGCGACCCTGTAGAGGATAAGTGGCTACAGATAATGAGATGAGATGAGATGAGACTAATATGATGATACATGACTGAAATGGGGGGTGGCACGGTGGTGTAGTGGTTAGCGCTGTCACCTCACAGCAAGAAGGTTCCGGGTTCGAGCCCCGTGGCCGGCGAGGGCCTTTCCGTGTGGAGTTTGCATGTTCTCCCTGTGTCTGCGTGGGTTTCCTCCGGGTGCTCTGGTTTCCCCCACAGTCCAAAGACATGCAGGTTAGGCTACTTAGTGGTCCTTAATTGACTGTAGGTGTGAGTGTGAATGGTTGTTTGTCTCTGTGTGTCAGCCCTGTGATGATCTGGTGACTTGTCCAGGGTGTACCCTGCTTCTCACCCATAGCCAGCTGGGATAGACTTCAGCTTGCCTGCGACCCTGTAGAGGATAAGTGGCTACAGATAATGGATAGATGGATGAAAGAAATGGCAAGCACTCAAATATAATTTGAACATTGAATACAAGTTGAGTATATTGTCAACATATTGCTGCAGGAATATTCCTCGTTGTAATTGTCACACTGCAAATTTGTCTTAATTTAAGAACATGGCTTCCATCTTTGTCTGTAGAATAGGAACTGTTCTTAACTGTTCCCTTCCTAAAAAATAGCCAGAATGAGCGTAAAAATACCAAATAAAGACTCAAATAAATAGAGAATTTAGATTTAAGGAGGGCGGCACGGTGGTGTAGTGGTTAGCGCTGTCGCCTCACAGCAAGAAGATCCGGGTTCGAGCCCCGTGGCCGGCAAGGGCCTTTCTGTGTGGAGTTTGCATGTTGTCCGTGTGGGTTTCCTCTGGGTGCTCCGGTTTCCCCCACAGTCCAAAGACATGCAGGTTAGGTTAACTGGTGACTCTAAATTGACCGTGAGTGTGAATGGTTGTCTGTGTCTATGTGTCAGCCCTGTGATGACCTGGTGACTTGTCCAGGGTGTACCTTGCCTGTAGTCAGCTGGGATAGGCTCCAGCTTGCCTGTGACCTTGTAGAACAGGATAAAGCGGCTAGAGATAATGAGATTTAAGGACAAAATGAATGGTTGAAAGTCAGAATGTTTGGTATTTTTGTTATCTTGGAAGTTAGTTATTCTTTTGTCTCTACAAAAGAATACAGACAAAACAACTTCTTTTGTGAAGTATTCATGAGATCTTATTTCTGAAGTGGGATGCCATGGCCTAATGGTTCAAGAAGCAGCTTTGGGACCAAAAGGTTGTCAATTTAATTCACTGGACCAGCAGGAATGGCTGCAGTGCCCTTGAGCAAGGCACCTAATCCCCAAGCTGTTTTGAGTATGTTGTACATTGCTCTGGATAAGAGCATCTGATAAATGCCTGTAATGTAATGAAGTGTCATGGTGGAGTATTTTACTGCACATATTTTTTTTGCAAGCGCCTGGAACTGAATGTTCGTGAATAGATTTGATTGCAAATGCACTTCGGTTAAGAAGCACCATTCCATACAACTTATTTATGAAGCCCATATGCCACCCAATGAGTCATTTTAACAGCCTCAAAGTAAAGTGGTAATCAAATTTGCATTTACAATACTGTTATGAAACAGTATGTGAACCTACTGCAACATTCTCAAAGAGCCGTGAAAGGGAATGTGCTGTAAGTCATGATCGCAGCCTGACTCTCACATTTCAAGACATCATTTGCACAAAGCGTAGGATTTAGTTTTGACGAAATAAAATCAACTTTGAGCAGAGATCAAACTAGAAGTGCACTCGGAGAGTGCAGACCTCCGCCAAGGATAACAGTCAACTCTTCTATGAAATGCAAATTTGCAACCTTTGTTGCACACCACTTCATATGTCTGCATATAAATATTTGCAAAACTATTAGGTTTATGCGCCTACATGTATATCCCTGAGGATTACTGGTACCCATGAATGAAGATTGTGATATGGCATCATCGGGTTTCTACATTGGCTATGTTTTGTCACTATTACACTTTACTACAATTTCATGGATTTTAGTAGGCTTGACAGCACGCCGCTGCGCTGATGAACCTCACATACATTTGTATGGGAGAACAGCATATTCTCATTTGGCCTTTTAAGACATTAAAAAGTGTTTAATCGACAGAACACTAGTGTCTATTCAAGAATAAATAGCATATTTATGGAATATATTGTTCATTTTGTGTGGTGTTGTGATGAGCTTTTACTTTAAGCATTTTTTAACATTGTGTGATGCAATACACCAAATTCACGGGCACCACCATCTCAGGTTTTTTAGTGTTATTCGTCACCGGTCCGTGTGTTTTGTTGTTGTTCCTTCCAGCTCGCTCAATGTTGGTTCAATCACCTTGAAATTCATGATTCCCACCTAGTGGTCGAATCTCTCATGTTGACTTGTTTTTCCAATAAAATCACCTGAACATTTTGTTGTCTAGTGCCCGCGAAAGATCGGATCCTTGAGGAAAATTTTGCATCCTTCCTAAAACTCAATGACTTTCCAATTTTTTTCTTCATGGAGGAAAAAATGAGGAGGTGTATAGATATCAGTAATACTCTTTTGAAGAGAATTAACAAAAGTTTGACCATCTTATACACAGTGCATTTGAGCACCACCGTCATTAGTCTCATCTCATCTCATTATCTCTAGCCGCTTTATCCTGTTCTACAGGGTCACAGGCAAGCTGGAGCCTATCCCAGCTGACTACGGGCGAAAGGCGGGGTACACCCTGGACAAGTCGCCGGGTCATCACAGGGCTGACACATAGACACAGACAACCATTCACACTCACGTTCACACCTACGGTCAATTTAGAGTCACCAGTTAACCTAACCTGCATGTCTTTGGACTGTGGGGGGAAACCGGAGCACCCGGAGGAAACCCACGCGGACACGGGGAGAACATGCAAACTCCACACAGAAAGGCCCTCGCCGGCCCCGGGGCTCGAACCCAGGACCTTCTTGCTGTGAGGCGACAGCGCTAACCACTACACCACCGTGCCGCCCCCCGTCATTAGTCAGTTCTAGCTTTTATCTTTAAACCCAAAGGATGGACCAATTTCACTGATGTTTTAATTTTAAGCCTTTGAGGTGCACAATTGTGATCTACAAGAAGAAGCCTTTATCTGTAATTCTTACCCTGATACTCAAAATACTAAATCTCTTTATTGTTGGCTTTTTGGTCTATTCAGTTTCTGATTGAGTTTTTTTTTTTTTTTTCATGAATGGAAACTTAAACCAGTGGAAAATGATTGCTGGTTTGTGACCGGGGCAATGGACAGAAATGGAAATTTTATACAACACTGGATTTTCAAATGTTCATAACTTTTTTTTTAGACATATTTACCACACTCTTTAATTTAATACATTACACAACACTATGAGAACTACTTTAAAAAATGGCTTGTCATTGCTAATTTTAGGATGCATGACCAAACGCTTTATCTCACAACACACTGCAAAAAATAAAAATCTTAGGAAGTTTATTTGTCTATTTTCAAGTCAAAACATGGCGGCACGATGGTGTAGTGGTTAGCACCGTCACCTCACAGCAAGAAGGTCCGGGTTCGAGCCCCGTGGCCGGCGAGGGCCTTTCTGTGCGGAGTTTGCATGTTCTCCCCGTGTCCGCGTGGGTTTCCTCCGGGTGCTCCGGTTTCCCCCACAGTCCAAAGACATGCAGGTTAGGTTAACTGGTGACTCTAAATTGAGCGTAGGTGTGAATGTGAGTGTGAATGGTTGTCTGTGTCTATGTGTCAGCCCTGTGATGACCTGGCGACTTGTCCAGGGTGTACCCCGCCTTTCGCCCGTAGTCAGCTGGGATAGGCTCCAGCTTGCCTGCGACCCTGTAGAACAGGATAAAGCGGCTAGAGATAATGAGATGAGATAATTGCCCACCTCATTTAGCTAGAAAAGCTAGTTTTTAGACAGTCCATCTTGAAAATCTTGTACAGACAAAATGTCTTGAAAAAGTCTTATTTGGAGCACCTTTGAAAATAAAACAAGTTTTTTTTAAAACAAGTAAGTACATTTTGGACATTTGTCAAATGCGGTTCATCTTGTTTCAAGAAAAAAAAAGTATGCTTGTTTTGGGAATAAATGAACTTTACTGAAATCTTTGAATCTAGTGCCCCCAAAATGCACTGTTGCTTTGGCGTTGTGTAAGCACTGTAAGTCAAAATGCGTAGATGTTTGATCACCTTGCATATCTTCAGTTTACTGCGACTGTTTTCTCAGTCATTCAGAGTGAGCTCCTTCTAGATGCTGTACAGACTCTAGACCAGACAAGTGCCTTCAAAAAGACTGTGAGTGAGTGGAGGGTGTTTTAGTGAGGTCTTTTTGGAATGCTGCGAGTTAAGTTCAGTGGTTTTGTTTGTTTGTTTGTTTGTTTGTTTGTTTGTTTGTTTGTTTGGTTGGTTGGTTGGTTGGTTGTTTTTTTTTTTGTGCCTGATCTTGTAAACCCCTCGTACACATGAATAGTCAGTGCCCCCAAAATGCACTGTTGCTTTGGCGTTGTGTAAGCACTGTAAGTCAAAATGTGTAGACTTTTTTTTTTTTGGTGCCTGAGGTCCTGGGGAAGTGGAATCTTAAAAGATGTTTTAATGTTTGAATGTTGAAATGGGGAAAAAAAAAATAAACTTGTTGCAATGCTACACGTGTCGTCAACTTGATTCAAGATAGTCTCTGGTCTCATATCTAGAGTATTTTACTAATTACAGGTCACAAAAGGAGAATCTTTTAAGCTAGCAATGCTTAGTTGTAGAATTTAACAATCCTAATATTAGTATATTTATCTTAAATTCAGTTTTTACTGCTAAGACTTTGTCATGAATTTAAGTGAAATACCCTTAAAATGAAATAAATAAAAATGACTTGAATGGCTAAATGTAAGAAGTACGATCTTGTTATAAGAACTATTTTGATTATTTTGAGTTAATCAGATCTCGCAGAATAAGTTCCCCAATCTTATTTTGGAATTATTTAATCTAAAAACAGGTTAAATTTTTCATCTTACTTTAAGAAATCTTACCAAGTCAAATTTGACTAGTTCCATTGGCAGATTTTTTTCACCTGATTCAAGCAAATATGCTTTGTTTTAATCTTTTATTTCTTATTTTTGAAAGGCCATTTTTTGCAGTGCAGTAGTGAAAGTGGAACTAAATTTGTGGATCTGCCCTGTGATTCAGATCTGCTCCAAAATTTAATAGGTTGTTACTTGGTCCATGTTACATCCTTCCACCAAGTTTCATGGAAATTGGATTGGTAGGCTTTGCACAATCTGGCTTACAGTAAAACAAAGAAAAAGACAGACAAACAAGCTGCACCAAAAACATAACCTCCTTGGTGGAAGTAATAACTTGTTCCATAAAAACAGACACAGACAGCTACGTATACAGCTGTTCTGCGTGACAGGCTGTCATGATACAGCAGGGAGTCGCAATGGTAGAGCAGATTATGAAAACCGATATGCTTGGTTGCTTAAGCCTGAGAGCCTGCATGGTGAAACACATTTATGCCATTGTCGTCACTCGTCCATTCCATTGTTTTGCTTTTCTGCATGTGCTAACAATTAACACCTTTAGACAAGGTTACGTAGTTTAAAGCTGTGTTTGTTAAACTAGCTCCATCCCCAATGCGATCGTTTATGAAATTCGAGGCAATTATTAATAAAGTTAATAAAGACATTTCTCTGTTGTTTTGGGGAGAAGTGCAGTGATGCTTATTAAAGCAGGGATGTAAAAGTATGTTAGAGACAGAAAAACCCATTCTGATTTCAGCCACAACATCCAGTGGCTTTTCCCAGTCTGCCACATATATAGAGTTCATAGTGAATAATGTACAAGTCACAACTATGATGTAATTTGCTATTATTTAATAACTAGGTGTGTTGTAACTCGCTCGCATTTAATAGTAAGGTTCGTGATAAGTATATATGATGGAAAAGATAAATTTGTAGCAATTACAAATGTCCATCACACACCAATTGACACTTTGTTTACTCAAATACATACAGTGTCATGCAAAAGTATTCATCCCCCTTGGTGTTTGTTCTGTTTTGATGTATTACAAGCTGGAATTAAAATTGATTTTTGGGGGGTTAGCACCATTTAATTTACACAATATGCCTACCACTTTAAAGGTGATTTTTTTTTTTATTGTGACCCAAACAATAATTAAGATGAAAAAAAAAAACAGAAAGCTGGGGTGTGCATAGGTATTCACCCCCCGAAAGTCAATACTTTGTAAAGCCACCTTTTGCTGCAATTACAACTGCAAGTCTCTTGGGGTATGTCTCTATTAGCTTAGCACATCTAGCCACTGGGATTTTTGCCCATTCCTCAAGGCAAAACTGCTCCAACTCCTTCAAGTTAGATGGGTTGTGCTGGTGTACAGCAATCTTCAAGTTATGCCTCAGATTCTCAACTGGATTGAGGTCTGGGCTTTGACTAGGCCATTCCAAGACATTTAAATGTTTCCTTTTAAACCACTCCAGTGTAGCTTTAGCAGTATGTTTAGGCTCATTGTCCTGCTGAAACGTCAACCTTCGTCCCAGTCTCAAACCTCTGGCTAACTCAAACAGGTTTTCCTCCAGAATTGCCCTGTATTTAGTGCCATCCATCTTTCCTTCAGTCCTGACCAGCTTTCCTGTCCCTGCAGATGAAAAACATCCCCACAGCATGATGCTGCCACCACCATGCTTCACGGTAGGAATGGTGTTCTCAGGGTGTTGCATTTGTGCCACACATGGCATTTCCCATGATGGACAAAAAGATCAATTTTAGTCTCATTTGACCAGAGAATCTTCTTCCATATGTTTGGGGAGTCTGCCACATGCTGTTGGGCAAACTCCAAACGTGTTTTCTTAAGCAATGACTTTTTTCTGGCCACTCTTCCATAAAGCCCTGCTTTGTGGAGTGTATGGCTTAAAGTGGTCCTATGGGCAGATACTCCCATCTCCACTGTGGATCTTTGCAGCTCCTTCAGTGTTATCTTTGGTGTCTTTGTTGTATCTCTGATTAATGCCCTCCCTGCCCGGTCTGTGAGTTTTGGTGGGTTGGTCCTTCTCTTGTCAGGTTTGTAGTGGTGCCATATTCTTTCCATTTTGCTGTAATGGATTTAATGGAGCTCCGTGGGATATTCAAAGTTTGGGATATTTTTTATAACCCAACCCTGATCTATACTTCTCCACAACTTTGTCTCTGACCTGTTTGGAGGCTCCTTGGTTTTCATGTTGCTTGCTTAGTCGTGTTGCCGAGTCAGGGTCCTTCCAGAACAGGTTGATTTATACAGACATCATGTGACAGATCATGTGACACTTTGATTGCACACAGGTGGATCTTAATCAACTAATTATGTGATTAAGTAATGTGGAATTAGACTAGATAGGATATGATAGCATTTGATAATTAAAAAAAGTACTGGTACCTTTCATCATTTCACACCATTGTATACTTATTTCCGTAAACCTCAGCACTTTCAAGAAATTCATTCCATATTAATGGAACATTTACTTGTAAATTCTTTATAATAGTGTGGTAGCAGTACTGTAAAATAAAGTAAATGTATTTCATACATGGTAATTAATCAGTGAATATTTTCACTTTGGTTGTATTCGGACCATAACCAGATACTGTACACAAGGACTTCTTGTGTAGTGCCACATAAATTGAGCCATAAAATAAAGTGTATTAAACAGTCACTATTCTCTTTGCCTTTCTCATAGCAAGTACATAACTAGACAATGCTACCAGGTACATACTCTATACTCGTATGTTCTTTATAATGCAATGGATATAGAACTGTAAAAATGAAAAAAGAAAGAGTGTATTGTGTATATGGTAATTCATTCATGGTAAGTCATTATTCTCTTTGTCAAATTCAGAACATAACTAGAAGTGCACTCAGGAGAGTGAATATCTCTGCCAAGCCACATATTCGTATTTGCATCAAAATCTAATCAATTGTTCATTGGCCCATGGCTTAGCGTTCCTCAAAGTAACATCAAAATCCATTCACTACTTTTTGAGTTACATTGGGAAAAGGCAAACAAACAAACAGACAAACAAACGGAGGCAAAAACATAACCTCCTGCAACAAAGTTGGTGGAGGTAACAAACATATAGCGCAGCAGCTACAATTATTGCCACCTTAATGATCTTTTGGCCGTTGCAAAAGAAGAAAAGACTTTAAATACGTAAATTGTGCATGAATAATTACTCAAACTTCTACTGGTAAAAAAACAAGTTGATTCCCGATTACTTAGCGTATCAGATCACGTGACACTGTTCCACAATTATCGACACCTTTGTCCACAGTTATCGACACCGTTCCACAATTATCAACATCCAGACGATTATCTCATCTCATCTCATTATCTCGAGCCACTTTATCCTGTTCTACAGGGTCGCAGGCAAGCTGGAGCCTATCCCAGCTGACTACGGGCGAAAGGCGGGGTACACCCTGGACAAGTCGCCAGGTCATCACAGGGCTGACACATAGACACAGACAACCATTCACACTCACATTCACACCTACGGTCAATTTAGAGTCACCAATTAACCTAACCTGCATGTCTTTGGACTGTGGGGGAAACCAGAGCATCCGGAGGAAACCCACGCGGACACGGGGAGAACATGCAAACTCCACACAGAAAGGCCCTCGCTGGCCACGGGGCTCGAACCCAGACCTTCTTGCTGTGAGGCGACAGCGCTAACCACTACACCACCGTGCTGCCCCCAGACGATTATTTATTTTCAAAAAATCGGTATTTGGTATTCAGTAAACAAAACATAGTTTTTATTTAAAATTAGTTTTACACAGACTTATATTTAGTACAAAATATCTTTTATATAAATATATGGATGTCAGTGCTTACGTAAATGAGGAAGTAATTCTAATGTTTGTAAACAAATGAACTGATAATGTTTAGCCTGCATCAGAAAATCTTTGTGTTTCACTTTCTACCCACTTTCTAAGTATTTTCGTAGCTCACATTTTGTTCATTATTCGTTGTTGTTTGTATTAATTTCTAGTTTTGTAGTTTACCAATAAATGTCAACAGGCAATTGATATTGTAACTACATGAAAATCCAGGTCAAAGGTCGCATGACATTCCTCAAACCAAAATATAAAATGGCTACTGATATTGTAATATGTGTTAGAGATTTACAACAAACTGCAAATAAATAAATAAATAATAAAAAATTCTGAATGGAATAAAAAAATCTGAATATTTCAACAAGCATGTAATTTTTTATATGTTAGGAATTTAATTCTGGTCTAATTCTATTTATAACAATAGGATTCCAAATCCTCTATAAACATTCCATTCTGTTATGAATCAGAAAAAAAAATTATTATAAATCACAGCGGGCGGCACGGGGGTGTAGTGGTTAGCGCTGTCGCCTCACAGCAAGAAGGTCTGGGTTCGAGCCCCGTGGCCGGCGAGGGCCTTTCTGTGTGGAGTTTGCATGTTCTCCCCGTGTCCGCGTGGGTTTCCTCCAGGTGCTCCAGTTTCCCCCACAGTCCAAAGACATGCAGGTTAGGTTAACTGGTGACTCTAAATTGAGCGTAGGTGTGAATGTGAGTGTGAATGGTTGTCTGTGTCTATGTGTCAGCCCTGTGATGACCTGGCGACTTGTCCAGGGTGTACCCCGCCTTTCGCCCGTAGTCAGCTGGGATAGGCTCCAGCTTGCCTGCGACCCTGTAGAACAGGATAAAGCGGCTACAGATAATGAGATGCGATCTACTTCAACAATGTTACACAAAGATCGATCCATAACAGTTGTAAATATCACTTAATTCCACAGGGTGTCGATAATGGTGGACACCGGTGAAAGTGATCACTATTATCGACACCTCACATGACTTCTCAAACGCACGTTTAGATACAAAATGGCGGCTGTCAAATGAAAGAGTAAGAAACAAAGTAGGTTTCGGCGAGGAGATCATGAAATATCAGTGAATTTGATCAGTAAAAACATGTCAATGATCTTTCCACCATGCTTACCTGCGATGATAACGTCCGGGTTTTCCTCAAATTGCTGATCGCACTAAAAAAATTCCATCTCAGGTAACGAGCTGTGTCATCAGACGACAAGATCAAACGGCAAGCGGGGTCTTCCAGTTGATTAATTTACCAATAATAACTGTTGTAACTGAAACTCACCTTTGTAAAACCGTTTTTGATTGGTAAATCTGAAAAGGTGTCGATAATTATGGACTGCCCATAATTGTAGCTGCCATTCTAGTTCATTAGTAATTATAAATTTCTCAAAATGCCAATCCAATGCATTCACTCACATGCAAGTCCTTGTAATACTTTGGAAACTGCAGACTATTTTCGAGTCATCACAGTGAACAGACAATAAGGAGATGAACAGATTGCAAACAGACAGATTTCTTGATTCCCATCTGGTGGCCATTTCGGTGACTTTTCTGTGTCTTAGATTTTCTAATCAGATCTCCGGAATAAAAAGTCAGTTATAGGATTACTCCTTTACGTTCTTTAAGAAAAAAGGAAAGAAGAAAAAAAAGATAATGAAACCTCATCCTCTCCACTTTCATTTTGCTAAGTCTACCTTCCCTTTTGTTTAGAAGGTTCTTTCTGTGTCATGAAGTGTCCAGATCCATGAATTACCACTATGGGATATAAGATGTTATTTGAAGTCTTCCTCCTAAAAGCATACTCAATCGTGCAGAAGAAATCCCTGTCATTTGTCAACTACTGCATTATAACACACAGCATAACAGGTTATAAAGCAGTGACTGGCTTGACAGTAGAAGGCATGGGTTGTGAGTACAAACAACATGCAGTACAGTATATCATGTCAGTAAGATGACAAAAAGTAATTTAAGCAGTCCCTCTTCACTGTGCGAATAATCTTATAGCTGTGAGTTCCCAGTAATACAATGAATAAAACAAAGAGAATTCAATACTGTCTTCCAAACAGCAGCCCGAAATAATAAGAACATCAATGGAGTACTGGCACACTATTTAGTATTTGAGGTCCAAATGTTCGTATCACTGAAAATATCAATAATCTGTGACCACTGCTTTGACAGAAGTGTTATAATAATAACAAATTTATTCACATGATCATTACAAGTACAGACTATTAAATAAAGATTGCATTTTTTCACAAGAGCTTGGCTGCTTCCGAATACGCATACTTCCATACTATTAGTACACAAAAAGCAGTATGGAATTTGTCAAAATATTTAGTAGGTATTTAATAGTAGTCGAATGGCACCCGCATAATCAACTACATCCATCGTATGCAAATGTACCACGCTACACTACACTACAATGTTGTAGTCGAGTCACTAAACCTCGAGTCCGATTCCAGTCTCGAGTCCAAGTCAGTTAAAAAATTTTGAGTCAACTCCACTATGGATCTGAGTTGAGTCCGAGAACAAGACTCCAAACGCACCATTTGACGGTGGCTGTTTTGGCGCCATTAACATTAGTTTGTTCCTGAACGTGACGCATGAACAGGTGAATGTGCTTCTCTTTGTCAGGGAGTGTGAAGTATTCTGTCAGAGATGGTTGGGAGATGGATATACAGTGGTGCTTGAAAGTTTGTGAACCCTTTAGAATTTTCTATATTTCTACATAAATATGACCTAAAACATCATCAGATTTTCACACAAGCCTTAAAAGTAGATAAAGAGAACCCAGTTAAACAAATGAGACAAAAATATTATACTTGGTCATTTATTTATTCAGGAAAATGATCCAGTATTACATATCTGTGAGTGGCAAAAGTATGTGAATCTTTGCTTTCAGTATCTGGTGTGACCCCCTCGTGCAGCAATAACTGCAACTAAACGTTTGCAGTAACTGTTGATCAGTCCTGCACACCGGCTTGGAGGAATTTTAGCCCATTCCTCCATACAGAACAGCTTCAACTCTGGGATGTTGGTGGGTTTCCTCACATGAACTGCTCGCTTCAGGTCCATCCACAGCACTTCGATTGGATTAAGGTCAGGACTTTGACTTGGCCATTCCAAAACATTCACTTTATTCTTCTTTAACCATTCTTTGGTAGAACAACTTGTGTGCTTAGGGTCGTTGTCTTGCTGCATGACCCACCTTCTCTTGAGATTCAGTTCAGGGACAGATGTCCTGAAGTTTTCCTTTAGAATTCACTGGTATAATTCAGAATTCATTGTTCCATCAATGATGGCTAGCCGTCCTGGCCCAGATGCAGCAAAACAGGGCCAAACCATGATACTACCACCACCATGTTTCACAGATGGGATAAGGTCCTTATGCTGGAATGCAATGTTTTCTTTTCTCCAAACATAACACTTCTCATTTAAACCAAAAAGTTATTTTTTGGTCTCATCCGTCCACAAAACATTTTTCCAATAGCCTTCTGGCTTGTCCACGTGATCTTTAGCAAACTGCAGACGAGCAGTAATGTTCTTTTTGGAGAGCAGTGGCTTTCTCCTTGCAACCCTCCCATGCACACCATTGTTGTTCAGTGTTCTCCTGATGGTGGACTCATAAACATTAACATTAGCCAATGTGAGAGAGGCCTTCAGTTGCTTAGAAGTTACCCTGGGGTCCTTTGTGACCTCACTGACTATTACACGCCTTGCTCTTGGAGTGATCTTTGTTGGTCGACCACTCCTGGGGAGGGTAACAATGGTCTTGAATTTCCTCCATTTGTACACAATCTGTCTGACTGTGGATTGGTGGAGTCCAAATTCTTTAGAGATGGTTTTATAACCTTTTCCAGCGTGATGAGCATCAACAACACTTTTTCTGAGGTCCTCAGAAAACTCCTTTGTTCGTGCCATGATACACTTCCACAAACATGTGTTGTGAAGATCAGACTTTGATAGGTCCCTGTTCTTTAAATAAAACAGGGTGCCCACTCACACCTGATTGTCATCCCATTGATTGTAAACACCTGACTCTAATTTCACCTTCAAATTAACTGCTAATCCTAGAGGTTCACATACTTTTGCCATTCACAGATATGTAATATTGGCTCATTTTCCTCAATAAATAAATGACCAAGTAGAATATTTTTGTCTCATTTGTTTAACTGGATGCTCTTTATCTACTTTTAGGACTTGTGTGAAAATCTGATGATGTTTTAGATCATATTTATGCAGAAATATAGAAAATTCAAAAGGGTTCACAAACTTTCAAGCACCACTGTAAGTGCAGAAGGTGTGTTTATTAATACAAGTGAAGACAGTAAACAATCCAGAACGGCAGGCAAAATCGTAAAATGGTGAAACAGGCAATAGGTCGAGCGAGGCACAAACAGGCTATCGTAGACTCGGCGGAATCAAAGACGAGAAACAGGAAATCAGGGATCAGGAAACCAAACAAGGAAATAAGGCTCGGTAATGTGTCAGCAATGCAACTCAATACTTCGCGAAGTAAGTGCGTTTTCACAGTTTTTATATAGGTGCACTGATTGTGCCTTAATCCTGTGCAGGTGTGAGTTGTTTACAGCATGCATGAGAGTCCGCTTGGTGCGTGCGCTGTCCGGAGCGCGCCCGAGAGTCTATGTGATGCCTGCGCCAAAGCGCGCAAGTGTGACACTCTTGCACAAAATTAGTACAAAAATTAATGTAGATATAAATACCTTATGCCAAATTATTATGGCGTGTTACAAAAAATAAAGAAAAATCTGAGTCCTCCTCTCCAATTTATGAATCCGAATGCAGTTAATGCACGAGTCCGAGTCATCAGTGCTCAAGTCATGAATCCTTAAAATTAGGGCACGAGTCGGACTCCTGGACTCAGGTACTATAAGCCTGCTACACTGCAAAAAATAAAAATCTTAGGAAGTTTATTTGTCTATTTTCAAGTCAAAACATCTAGCCACCCTTATTATAAGACATAATTGCCCAACAAGCAAAACCTCATTTAGCTAGAAAGGCTAGTTTTTAGACAGTCCATCTTGAAAATCTTGTACAGACGAAATGTCTTGAAAAAGTCTTATTTGGAGCACCTTTGAAAATAAAACAAGTATTTTTTGAAAACAAGTAAGTACATTTTGGACATTTGTCAAATGCGGTTCATCTTGTTTCAAGAAAAAAAAGTATGCTTGTTTTGGGAATAAATGAACTTTACTGAAATCTTTGAATCTTTCATTATAATTCAACTCCACCTTACAGATCCTAAGTTTACTGCGACTGTTTTCTCAGTCATTCAGAGTGAGCTCCTTCTAGATGCTGTACAGACTCTAGACCAGACAAGTGCCTTCAAAAAGGCTATGAGCGAGTGGAGGGCGTTTTAGTGAGGGCTTTTTGGAATGCTGTGAGTTAAGTTCAGTGGGTTTTTTTTTTTGTTTTGTTTGTTTGTTTGTTTGTTTTGTTGTGACTGATCTTGTAAACCCTTCGTACACATGAATAGTCAGTGCCCACAAAATGCACTGTTGCTTTGGCGTTGTGTAAGCACTGTAAGTCAAAATGCGTAGACTTTTTTTTTTTTGGTGCCTGAGGTCCTGGGGAAGTGGAATCTTAAAAGATGTTTTAATGTTTGAATGTTGAAATGGGAAAAAAAAAAAACTTGTTGCAATGCTACACGTGTCGTCAACTTGATTCAAGATAGTCTCTGGTCTCATATCTAGAGTATTTTACTAATTACAGGTCACAAAAGGAGAATCTTTTAAGCTAGCAATGCTTAGTTGTAGAATTTAACAATCCTAATATTAGTATATTTATCTTAATTTCAGTTTTTACTGCTAAGACTTCATGAATTTAAGTGAAATACCCTTAAAATGAAATAAATAAAAATGACTTGAATGGCTAAATGTAAGAAGTACGATCTTGTTATAAGAACTATCATTCATCTCATCTCATTATCTGTAGCCGCTTTATCCTGTTCTACAGGGTCGCAGGCAAGCTGGAGCCTATCCCAGCTGACTATGGGCGAAAGGCGGGGTACACCCTGGACAAGTCGCCAGGTCATCACAGGGCTGACACATAGACACAGACAACCATTCACACCTACGGTCAATTTAGAGTCACCAGTTAACCTAACCTGCATGTCTTTGGACTGTGGGGGAAACCGGAGCACCCGGAGGAAACCCACGCGGACACGGGGAGAACATGCAAACTCCACACAGAAAGGCCCTCGCCGGCCCCGGGGCTCAAACCCGGACCTTCTTGCTGTGAGGCGACAGCGCTAACCACTACACCACCGTGCCGCCCCGTTATAAGAACTATTTTGAGTTAATCAGATCTCGCATAATAAGTTCCCCAATCTTATTTTGGAATTATTTCATCTAAAAACAGGTTAGATTTTTCATCTTACTTTAAGAAATCTTACCAAGTCAAATTTGACTAGTTCCACTGGCAGATTTTTTTTCACCTGATTCAAGCAAATATGCTTTGTTTTAATCTTTTATTTCTCATTTTTGAAAGGCCATTTTTTGCAGTGTACTCTATTCTTTCCCATAATTCAGCTGGAGCCTCTGAATAACCAAAGAAGAACTCCTCCAGGAAAAATAGAATGATGATGTCCATCCAAATCAAAGCTGGTTGTTGCAGCAGCGTGCAAATGGATCAATAATTGCTTAAACATTGCTGCAGTTGCAGTATTTTTTTTTCATGACATACATAGGTATACATCATCTGTGAACATCGAGATCAGAGGACAGATAAGATGGCAGCAGAGTACATCCGAATTGTGCCCCTACTACTCACTTGCATACCTACTGTATACAACATTCTCCTGTTACAGTCAAGTAGTACAGTAGGTATTTAACTGTCATTCGTACATGCTATGAATTCAGATGTCGCCCTTGTCTTTTAGCTACCATCAGCCAGTTTGATCTCAATATGGCTGCCTGGTTCATCATTGCTAATGATGCAGTGAAAAGGATGCTCAGGTGTAATCTCACTGCATGCTGCTCAGTGGTACTTGCATGTAGGCACTTTTCCTGAGGCTGTACACATCTCTGAGGCTAATAGTAACTCTCTCTAATGAGCTAGCTAAAATACTGTGTGGAGAACAAAACTAGTCTGTCTGCTCTTTAAAATATGGATGAGTTTAACATACATATACATATACCAGTACAACTGACTTTGAAGTACTAAGATGCCCCAAAACATGCCAAATGCAATTAGTTATCCACTTACCAGCTTCTACAGCAGGGGCGATTTCTCAGAGACAACAAGGGAAGCCGAGCTTCCCCTAAAATTCTCTCCCCAAACTGCGGCATCTACAACGTTGAATTCTCATTAAAACAATAACTTGCATAACATAATATATGCCCAAGATTGTATTTATGTTCATAACTATCCTGTAACTTATTTGAGTGATGTCTGACGAACTTGCAGTTTGCTACGAGAATCACATTTGCTGCCAGGCTGTAATCTTTCTTATTTCAATGGGCTCTATGGACTGGCACCAGTGTTGCCAGATTGGGCGGTTTTAAGTGCATTTTGGCGGGTTTTGAATATATTTTGGGATGGAAAACGTCAGCAGTGTCTGACAACACTGACTGGCAGCCGGGTATCCGTTGCAGTGTACGAGACGGCTCTGAACAGCCAATTTCGGCTAGTTGTTATTGGTTAAAATCAACAAAATCGTCACTTCCAGGGAAGCCGGGCTTCTCTGGGCCTAAACGAGACAGTGGGAGGGACAAGAAGCCGGGCTGATGAAAGATTATTGGAGGTAGTGTTTGAAAGACATGAGGAGGGCGGTACTTCGGCGAGGAACACGGAAGTATGATCAGTCAGTCCCCAGCGGATGTCGAGAAAGTGCAGTCGTGTGCCAAAGTGCTGTCCGAATTTCTTTTCATATAAACGTTTCTTCTCATTGATGTCTCTGTACATTACTCTGTAAATAAATGTAAATATTACTCGTTGTGCTCCGTTAACTTTCATCCATTCTATCAGTTTGATCATTCGTGAATTCACTCGTTTATTTCATTTGTAGTTCAATCTGGTTGTAGGCTAGCTTGAGCCTTATTGGGCTCTGCAGTGCTAGCTGCTAACAGAAATTGGTGAAGTCTCTGGAAAGCACAACCAGCTGGTATGACAGGGTCACAGACCATTTTCTGGAAAAGGAGCGGAGGGCAGAATTTGTGTATAAATAGTGTGCATCATATAATGTTCATGAATCTGAAGTGTGTATATTGTTCAGTAATGTTAAGAGAATGGTGGGCTCTGTGTTATAGGTTATACCTGGGTATAATATTCAAGGTTCTGTGTGTTGCATAGCCTACCTGGTTATGAATTTCCAGACTGTGTTGCAGAAGATGTTCAAGGATGTGTTGCACAGCTGGGTGTTGTGTTAAAGACTCTGTGTTGCATATCAGGGTATGATGTTCAAGGCTCTTCGTTGAATAGCCAGTGATTTTTGGATGTTTGATATTTTTGATTAAGGATATGAGGCACTAGCCTGGCAAGCCAGACTATAACATGAAATGTACAAGCAAAAATACTTTCTGCCACTAGGTAGGGTTGTCTAGTTCACTATGCTAATGGGGCACACTTTTCTATGCTTTGATATCCGGCCTACAGGTTTTACGATGAATGCGTAAAATGGGCTTCCCCTGTTTTAAAAACCAGCAGCCGCCACTGTTTTAAAAATACTATAAAGAGCAGTAAACAGGAATAAATGAAACAAAGTCAATATAGTATTTGGTGTGACGACCGTTTGCTTTAAAATGAGTGCAGTTTTATGCAGAAATGAGCTGTAGGTTTTACTGAGCATCTTACAGAACCAGCCACAGTTCTTCTGGCCACTTTGACTGTCACACTCGCTTCTTATTTTTGAAGCAAATACTATAAGCAGCCCAGCAGCCTTCATTATGTTTTTTGTCTGAAAAGTGTCTCTTGATGGATAAGTCTCCCAGTGATGAGCAGTATAGATAAAGGATGGATGGATGGATGGATGGATGGATGGATGGATGGATGGATGGATGTGGCCTCTTACATAAAATGCTGCTTTCTTTACTGATACACATTTTTTTTCTGTAATTAGCAATAACAGGCCATTTTTTAAAGTAGTTCTCATAGTGTTGTGTCATGTATCAAATTAAAGAGTGTGAAGATCTGAACTGAAAATTTGTTTAATTTTGTAAATGTGTCTAAAAAAAACCCCCTACATTTATGAACATTTGAAAATCCAGTCTTGTATAAAATTCCCATTTCTGTCTGTTGCCCCAGTTACAAACCAGCAATCAGTTTCCACTGGTTTAATTTTCCATTCATGAGAAAAAAACCTCAGTCAGAAATTAATAAACCAAAAAGCCAAAAATAAAGAGATTTAGTATTTTGAGTATAAGGATAAGAATTACAGATCAACACTTCTTCTTGTAGGTCACAATTATGCACCTCGAACGTTTAAAAGTTATACATCAATTAAATTGGTCCATCCTTTGGGTTTAAACATAAAAGCCAGACTTTATCGGGTATGTTCACTTTAAATTGTGGACACTGAGCATGACTAATGACGGTGGTGCTCGAATGCGCTGTGTATAAGAGGGTCAAGCTTTTGTTAATTCTCTTCAAAACAGTATTACTGAGATTTATACACCTTCTCATTTTTTCTCCATGAAAAACCTTTGGAAAATCATTGATTTTTTTTAGGAAGGATACGAAATTTTCGTCAGTGATCCAATCTTTCGTGGGCACTAGACAGCAAAGTGTTCAGGTGATTTTATTGGAAAATCAAGTCAACATGAGAGATTTGACCATTGGGTGGGAATCATGAGTTTCAAGCTGATTGAACCAACAGTGATCGAGCTAGAAGGAACAACAACAAAACACATGGACCGGTGACAAATCTCATCATCTGTAGCTGCTTTATCCTGTTCTACAGGGTCGCAGGCAAGCTGGAGCCTATCCCAGCTGACTACGGGCGAAAGGCGGGGTACACCCTGGACAAGTCGCCAGGTCATCACAGGGCCGACACATAGACACAGATAACCATTCACATTCACGGTCAATTTAGAGTCACCAGTTAACCTAACCTGCATGTCTTTGGACTGTGGGGGAAACCGGAGCACCTGGAGGAAACCCACGCGGACAACATGCAAACTCCGCACAGAAAGGCCCTCGCCGGCCACGGGGCTCGAACCCAGACCTTCTTGCTGTGAGGCGACAGCGCTAACCACTACACCACCGTGCCACCCCGGTGACAAATATCACTAAAAAAAAAAAACAAGATGTCATGGTGGCGCCCATGAATTTGGTGTATTGCATCACATAATGTTAAAAAAAAACTCTTAAAGTAAAAGCTCATCACAACGCTGCACAAAATTAACAATATATTCCATAAATATTTTATTTATTCTTGAATAGACAGACACTAGTTTTATGCAGATTAAACACTTTTAAATGTCTTTAAAGGCCAAATGAAAACATGCTGTTCTCCCATACAAACATATGCAAGATTCATCAGTGCAGTGGCGCACTGGCAAGCCTACTGTAATTGTTCTGGAAAATGAACGTTTGGAATGCTAAAATGTATTGGCACTGACTCAAGGATGATGAAATCATCAAATGAACCTCTGAACCAAAGTTGCCATGGCCTAATGGTTAGAGAAGCAGCTTTGAGACCAAAAGGTTGCTGGTTTGATTCCCTCAACCAGCAGGAACAGCTGAAGTGCCCTTGAGCAAGGCACCTAATCCCCCCAGGCTGCTCTGGATATGTTGTACATTGCTCTGGGTAAGAGCGTGTGATAAACGCCATTAATGTAATGTTAAAAAAAAATAGAGTGCCTAAAATGTTTGTACAACATGTGTAACATTGCAACCGTGTTGTACGGTAATACAAATTCGACAAGGAAAAATCAGATGAATGGCTTTCACTAGCTTTCCACCAAATTGGAGAATAAATAAATGGCTTGTGAAGCAAGAAAAAAAAAATCAAAACCTCAAATCACTCCTACATCCATTTTCTCAGACAATTCTCACACTCCTAGTCTCTGATTGACACTCTCATCCTTGATTGGCTGCTTCTTTTGTGCTGATATTTGTGCAAGCTGGAAATTGATGTATATGTACAATTTTCACACCAATTTTCCATGTTAAAAGTATTTTATTGTCCCCTGACTCAATAATTGTGTTTTTTCGGAGTGGGGGTAGACTGGTTTACCTCTGTCCATCTGTCCATCCATCCATATCGCCATATTTCTGTCTGTCTGAAACACCCTTGTTCTCAGCAACCACAAATCATAGCCACTTGGTACAACCCCGATTCCAAAAAAGTTGGGACAGAGTACAAATTGTAAATAAAAAGAGAATGCAATGATGTGGAAGTTTCAAAATTCCATATTTTATTCAGAATAGAACATAGATGACATATCAAATGTTTAAATGGAGAAAATGTATCATTTAAAGAGAAAAATTAGGTGATTTTAAATTTCATGACAACAACACATCTCAAAAAAGTTGGGACAAGGCCATGTTTACCACTGTGAGACATCCCCTTTTCTCTTTACAACAGTCTGTAAACATCTGGGGACTGAGGAGACAAGTTGCTCAAGTTTAGGGATAGGAATGTTAACCCATTCTTGTCTAATGTAGGATTCTAGTTGCTCAACTGTCTTAGGTCTTTTTTGTCGTATCTTCTGTTTTATGATGCGCCAAATGTTTTCTATGGGTGAAAGATCTGGACTGCAGGCTGGCCAGTTCAGTACCCGGACCCTTCTTCTACGCAGCCATGATGCTGTAATTGATGCAGTATGTGGTTTGGCATTGTCATGTTGGAAAATGCAAGGTCTTCCCTGAAAGAGACGTCGTCTGGATGGGAGCATATGTTGCTCTAGAACCTGGATATACCTTTCAGCATTGATGGTGTCTTTCCAGATGTGTAAGCTGCCCATGCCACACGCACTAATGCAACCCCATACCATCAGAGATGCAGGCTTCTGAACTGAGCGCTGATAACAACTCGGGTCGTCCTTCTCCTCTTTAGTCCGAATGACACGGCGTCCCTGATTTCCATAAAGAACTTCAAATATTGATTCGTCTGACCACAGAACAGTTTTCCACTTTGCCACAGTCCATTTTAAATGAGCCTTGGCCCAGAGAAGACGTCTGCGCTTCTGGATCACGTTTAGATAGGGCTTCTTCTTTGAACTATAGAGTTTTAGCTGGCAACGGCGGCTGGCACGGTGAATTGTGTTCACAGATAATGTTCTCTGGAAATATTCCTGAGCCCATTTTGTGATTTCCAATACAGAAGCATGCCTGTATGTGATGCAGTGCCGTCTAAGGACCCGAAGATCACGGGCACCCAGTATGGTTTTCTGGCCTTGACCCTTACGCACAGAGATTCTTCCAGATTCTCTGAATCTTCTGATGATATTATGCACTGTAGATGATGATATGTTCAAACTCTTTGCAATTTTACACTGTCGAACTCCTTTCTGATATTGCTCCACTATTTGTCGGTGCAGAATTAGGGGGATTGGTGATCCTTTTCCCATCTTTACTTCTGAGAGCCGCTGCCACTCCAAGATGTTCTTTTTATACCCAGTCATGTTAATGACCTATTGCCAATTGACCTAATGAGTTGCAATTTGGTCCTCCAGCTGTTCCTTTTTTGTACCTTTAACTTTTCCAGCCTCTTATTGCCCCTGTCCCAACTTTTTTGAGATGTGTTGCTGTCATGAAATTTCAAATGAGCCAATATTTGGCATGAAATTTCAAAATGTCTCACTTTCAACATTTGATATGTTGTCTATGTTCTATTGTGAATACAATATCAGTTTTTGAGATTTGTTAATTATTGCTTTCCGTTTTTATTTACAATTTGTACTTTGTCCCAACATTTTTGGAATCGGGGTTGTACTTGGTACCAAACTTCAGCTTGGGGTTCTATACCATGTATACTGTTTTCAGGTCTGTCCCACATCGACTTCCTGTTTACTGACTGAATGTATTTACAAAACATATAGCGTGGATTTACAAAAATTTCATAACACTTTTCTCAGCAGCTACAAATCACAACTGCTTGATATTTGGTACCAAGCTTCAGCTTGGGGTTATATACCATATATACCATTTTCAGGTCTGTCCCACATCCACTTCCTGTCTAGTGACTGAATGTATTTATGAAACATAGAGGATGGATTTACAAAATTTTCATAACAATTTTCTCAGCAACTACAAATCACAACTGCTTGATATTTGGTAGCGAGCTTCAGCTTGAGGTTCTATACCGTGTGTACCATTTTCAGGTCTGTTGTACATCGACTTCCTGTTTACTGACAATGTATTTACAAAACATACAGGGTGGATTTTGATGCTATCTCAAGAAGCAAAATGCTATTTCAAAATGACAGTTTACCAGGATGCTATTTGAAATCCCTGGGGAGAACACTGCTCTTTACTTACTTGTTTCAGGGTTTATTTGTTGAAGTCAACATCTATATAATAAGTGGCAAAGTTTGCTTGTTTCTTTGTTTGTCTTGAGCTAACGTCACCATTTCTCAATGGATTTTCACCTAATTTGGCAAGTAGGTACAGGAGATAGCCACAATTTGGCAGAACTCAGAAATTCCATATTTGGGCCCCAGGGGATCCCTTGTGGGCCCCTGGGTGGTGGATGTTTGGATTTTTGTTTGTCTTGGGTTAACATCACCATTTCTTGATGGATTGTCACTAAATTTGACATGGAAGTCTAGGGGCAACCCGGAATTTTGCAAAACCCGGGCAACTCCGGGTAACCTGCTAGTTCATAATAAGTGTCCTATCCCTTCGATTGGTTGCATTCTGATACAAGCAAGAGCGGGAGTATATGTAGCTTTAAACCACATCTCAACATCTGTATTTAAAATTTAGCATGCAAACACACACACACACACACACACACACACACACAAAAAAAAAAAAATTACACATGCCCAAACAGGCCAAAAATCCACGTGAGAAATTGGATCCAATAATGAATGTTCTCTCAAGGCACCATCCATTACTGAGCAGTGGACATTCAACAGCATAATAGACCAAACAGACTAATAAGTAACATTCTCATCCAGACACACACATATTCCGGCGTGTGCTGGCAGTAATGGAGAGTGGTGAGAGAGGTGGAAGAGGAGCATCCAGCATCCTTATCTACTCCTGAGCCATGCCCTTCACTAAGCATTACTGCTGAAGACTTGCACCACAAAGTGGCTTGGGAACACGAAAGGACAGAGGTATCAGGAGTGTGTGCATGCTTGTGTGCAGAATACTGATAACCATGAGTCACTTTCTTGGCAGAATCTTAAGCAGGGATATTTTAAATGAGGTTGAAAATATCCATGCGTCCAGACATTGTTACTTGAAATACACTTGTGCTATAAGTAGACAAACTGGCACCTAAGGTTTAACTTCATGCACACTTCATCCTGTAAGAATATAAGTATAAAGATATGTTAAAAAGTGAAATTAACAGGCGGATTCAGACCCTATATTTAAAAGGATGCATAGAAATAGATCAAGTTCCACAAGTAGATAGAAATGCAGCTTGTGCAAATGTTGCTTGGTGTCATTATATAAGACGTTGCTACAGTGGTGCTTGAAAGTTTGTGAACCCTTCAGAATTTTCTATATTTCTGCATAAATATGATCTAAAACATCATCAGATTTTCACACAAGTCCTAAAAGTAGATAAAGAGAACTCAGTTAAACAAATGAGACAAAAATATTACACTTGGCCATTTATTTATTGAGGAAAATGATCCAATATTACATATCTGTGAGCGGCAAAAGCATGTGAACCTTTGCTTTCAGTATCTGGTGTGACCCCCCGCAGCAATAACTGCAATTAAACATTTCTGGTAACTGTTGATCAGTCCTGCACACCGGCTTGGAGGAATTTTAGCCCATTCCTCCGTACAGAACAGCTTCAACTCTGGGATGTTGGTGGGTTTCCTCACATGAACTGCTCACTTCAGGTCCTTCCACAACATTTCGATTGGATTAAGGTCAGGACTTTGACTTGGCCATTCCAAAACATTAACTTTATTCTTCTTTAACCATTCTTTGCTAGAATGACTTGTGTGCTTCATCTTGCTGCATGACCCACCTTCTCTTGAGATTCAGTTCATGGACAGATGTCCTGACATTTTAATTTAGAATTCACTGGTATAATTCAGAATTCATTGTTCCATCAGTGATGGCAAGCTGTCCTGGCCCAGATGCAGCAAAACAGGCCCAAACCATACCATGTTTCACAGATGGGATAAGGTTCTTATGCTGGAATGCAGTGTTTTCCTTTCTCCAAACATAACGCTTCTCATTTAAACCAAAAAGTTCTATTTTGGTCTCATCCATCCACAAAACATTTTTCCAGTAGCCTTCTGGCTTGTCCACGTGATCTTTAGCAAACTGCAGACAAGCAGCAATGTTCTTTTTGGAGAGCAGTGGCTTTCTCCTTGCAACCCTGTCATGCACACCATTGTTGTTCAGTGTTCTCCTGATGGTGGACTCATGAACATTAACATTAGCCAATGTGAGCGAGGCATTCAGTTGCTTAGAAGTTACCCTGGGGTCCTTTGTGACCTCGCTGATTATTAAACGCCTTGCTCTTGGAGTGATCTTTGTTGGTCGACCACTCCTGGGGAGGGTAACAATGATCTTGAATTTCCTCCATTTGTACACAATCTGTCTGACTGTGGATTGGTGGAGCCCAAACTCTTTAGAGATGGTTTTGTAACCTTTTCCAGCCTGATGAACATCAACAACGCTTTTTCTGAGGTCCTCAGAAATGTCCTTTGTTCATGCCATGATACACTTCCACAAACGTGTGTTGTGAAGATCAGACTTTGATAGATCCCTGTTCTTTAAATAAAACAGGGTGCCCACTCACACCTGATTGTCATCCCATTGATTGAAAACAGCTGACTCTAATTTCACCTTCAAATTAACTGCTAATCCGAGAGGTTCACATACTTTTGCCACTCACAGATATGTAGTATTGCATCATTTTCCTCAATAAATAAATGACCAAGTATAATATTTTTGTCTCATTTGTTTAACTGGGTTCTCTTTATCTACTTTTAGGACTTGTGTGAAAATCTGATGGTGTTTTAGGTCATATTTATGCAGAAATATAGAAAACTCTAAAGGGTTCACAAACTTTCAAGCACCACTGTATACACTCACTGGTCACTTTATGAGGAACACCCATACATCTGCAGTTTTATGTAGTTGTCTAATCAGCCAATCCCTTGACAGCAGCGCAATGCAGATACAAATCAGGAGCTTCTGTTCATGTTCACTTCAAACATCAGAATGGGGAAAATTGTGATCTCATAGTGACTTTCTTTTACTGTTGGTTTGAGTCAGATGGACTGGTTTGAGTATTTCAGAAACTGCTGATCTCCTGGGGTTTTCACACACAACAGTCTCTCGAGTTTACACAGAATGGTGCGAAAAAGAAAAAAGCATTGAGTGAGTGAGTGACAGTTCTGTGGGTTGGAAACAAACGCCTTGTTGATAAGAGAGATCAGAGGAAAATGGCCAGATTGGTTCAAGCTGGGGGCGGCACGGTGGTGTAGTGGTTAGTGCTGTCGCCTCACAGCAAGAAGGTCCGGGTTCGAGCCCCGTGGCCGGCGAGGGCCTTTCTGTGTGGAGTTTGCATGTTCTCCCCGTGTCCGCGTGGGTTTCCTCCGGGTGCTCCGGTTTCCCCCACAGTCCAAAGATATGCAGGTTAGGTTAACTGGTGACTCTAAATTGACCGTAGGTGTGAATGTGAGTGTGAATGGTTGTCTGTGTCTATGTCTCAGCCCTGTGATGACCTGGCGACTTGTCCAGGGTGTACCCCGCCTTTCGCCACGTAGTCAGCTGGGATAGGCTCCAGCTTGCCTGCGACCCTGTAGAAGGATAAAGCGGCTAGAGATAATGAGATGAGATGGTTCAAGCTGGCAGGAAGGATATACCGTAGTAACTCATAGCAACTCTTTACAACTGTGGTGAGCAGAAAAGCATCTCAGCATGCAACAGGAGAAGACCACACTGGGTTCTACTCTTAGAATCAAGAACAAGTTCCTATTAAAATGGCTAGAGTGTAGGTGGTGAAGATTTCACACAAGAAGTAGCAATCAGACTGAAAGTGAAGGAGCTTCCTAAAGTTCTCAAGAGCACAATTATTTGGCAACACTTAAACTGGAATAAGCTCCATAGCCATAGCAAAGACCTTAAACCTCCCCGTCAGTGCAAGTGGTTTGATAATATACAGGTGGAAAGTTCAAGGAAGCACAACTAATCATCCCCAGAAAAGCACACCATGCAGGATTTAAGAACAAGACCTCAGACTAATGATCATGATAAGAAAGCCAGCAGTCACTTAGAAAAGAGTTGCACGACAACCTGAAAGCAGTGGGTTTAATCTCATCACTGAAAAAAATTAAAAACTGAATTTGAGGGGAAAATTATTTAATACTCGTGAAATTATCTTGCTGCATGGACAGATGTTTTTACTTGATAAGACATCTTAGAATAAGTTGGTTGCAATCTAGAACTAGGTTTAATAATCTCAGAATTGGTGCCTTGTATTCTTCTAATAGGCATGTGAAATTGTTTCAACTATTTTCAAGATATTTTCACTTGCTAAGATATCATGTTTTGCAGTGATCAGCCAAGAAAGGTCATCTGAGGAAAAGATGGATGGTTCAACATGACAATGACCCCAAACCTACACACTGCAAAAAACTGAAAACTGAATTTGAGAAGAAAATTCCTTAATATGGCAGCATATACTGTATGGGTGTCATGGTTAGCACTGTCGCCTCACAGCAAGAAGGTCCTGGGTTCGAACCTAGCAGCCGGCGAGGGCCTTTCTGTGTGGAGTTTGCATGTTCTCCCCGTGTCCGTGTGGGTTTCCTCCGGGTGCTCCGGTTTCCCCCACAGTCCAAAGACATGCAGGTTAGGCTAATTGGTGGCTCTAACTCGACCGTAGGTGTGAATGTGAGTGTGAATGGTTGTTTGTCTCTGTGTCAGCCCTGCGATGACCTGGCGACTTGTCCAGGGTGTACCAGTACCCTGGCTTTCACCCATAGTCAGCTGGGATAGGCTCCAGCTTGCCTACAACCCTGTAGAACAGGATAAGTGGCTACAGATAATGGATGGATGGATTGATGGAATTCCTTAGTGCTTGTGAAATTATCTTGCTGCATGGACAGACAATTTTACTTGACATCTTGGAATAAGTTGGCTGCAATCAAGAACTAGTTTTAATAATCTCAGAGTTGGTGTCTTGTATTCTTATAATAGGAAATGCTAGATCATTTAAACTATATTCAAGATATTCTAACTTGTTAAGATATCATTTTTGCAATGTAGAAGAAAACAAGACACCAACTCAGAGATTATTAAAACTAGTTCTAGGTTATAACCAACTTATTCCAAGATGTCTTGTCAAGTAAAACTGTCTGTCCATGCAGCAAGATAATTTCACTAGTGTTAACAATTTCTCCTCAAATTCAGTTTTCAGTTTTTTTGCAGTGCAGCTAAAGTAACTCAACAAGAACTTGCATGGCCTTGTCAAACTCCTGACTTGAATCCTATTGAACATTTATGGAGAATTTTGAAATTGCGAGTCCATCACTGGGATCCTCATAAAGGTGGGGGAATTGAAGATGAGTTGTGGTGTCTGAAAAGCACAGAAAGAAGACTTGTAGTACTCAAGTCCGACTTTTGCCCTAATTTTAAGGACTCACGACTTGACTTGGACTTGAGCACTGATGACTCGGACTTGGACTCGGACTCGTGCATTAACTGCATTCGGACTCGTAAATTGAAGACAAGGACTAGGATTTTTTCTTTATTTTTTGTAACATGCCATCATGATTTGGCATAAGATATTTATATCTACATTAATTTTCTACTAATTTCATGCAAGAGAATGCACATTCACCTGTTCATACGTCATGTTCGGGAACAAACTAATGTTACTGGCGCTAAAATGCCCGTCCACTTTGCTTATACAGACTTCTCGTGCAGTGGGAAAAAAAACACACTGCTATGTGTTCCATATGTAGAAGAACTATCGAGGAGACAACGGGGACAACCTTGAACTTCAATCATCATTTGGCAAGACTCCACCCAGAGAAGGACGTGACATGCTATCTTCATTGCCCTTTTGGTAGCGGGGCTTGCTTGCTGACCGATGAACTAGCTAGTGTTAACCCTCTCTCACGTTATTTGCCCTGTTGATAGTGGGCGGGGCTTGCTGAGTAATGAACAAGCTTTTTATCTGTAGCCTATTAACTAAAATGGGACAGTCATGCAGGAACATTAGTCCAACACAGTAGCAGAGATGCTTTCCCATAAAGGCAGCAACAGCCACCGTCAAATGGTGTGGATGGAGTCTGGTTCTCGGACTCGACTCAGATTAATAGTGGACTCAACTCGGACTCGACTTGAAAATGACTTGGATTTGACTCGGACTTGAACACTGGGGACTCAAGACTGGATTCGGACTCAAGGTTTAGTGACTCGACTCCAACACTGGTAGAAAGTCAAAATTCATTATGTATGTGTGTAAAGTTGAAGTGGCTATATGCACTGGAAGTATCTCATCTCATCTCATCTCATTATCTCTAGCCGCTTTATCCTTCTACAGGGTCGCAGGCAAGCTGGAGCCTATCCCAGCTGACTACGGGCGAAAGGCGGGGTACACCCTGGACAAGTCACCAGGTCATCACAGGGCTGACACATAGACACAGACAACCATTCACACTCACATTCACACCTACGCTCAATTTAGAGTCACCAGTTAACCTAACCTGCATGTCTTTGGACTGTGGGGGAAACCGGAGCACCCGGAGGAAACCCATGCAGACACGGGGAGAACATGCAAACTCCACACAGAAAGGCCCTCGCCAGCCACGGGGCTCGAACCCGGACCTTCTTGCTGTGAGGCGACAGCGCTAACCACTACACCACTGTGCCGCCCCTCACTGGAAGTATATGCAATTTAAAAAAAAAGTGTCCAAATACGTATTTCCTAATACTTATTTAACCAAGTCATTCATCACAAAGTCTTTACGAGTTTTTACATTTTCATGTGTGTGTTATTTTCTTTTCCTGGTTGAACTTTTGTTTCTGTATTTCATATTTCATCACTGCCCCACATTGTTCTGGACATTGCATCAGTTAACCCATGCTGTGTTTGCAATTGTGATTTTGTCTGACGATTTGTTTGTTTGTTTTCAAATAAACCTCCTGCTTATATCCAACTTATTCTGCTTCATGAGACGCAATTTAAGGCATAAATAGAAAGCAGAAGGAGCACTTACACACTCCAGTCATTACTTCATGCACATAAAGACAAGAGCAGCAGATAATTGGTGAAATACAGCTTCTCTAATGGGTACAATGCTGGAGCTGCCGGCAAGACTCAGCTCACTGCTGTGGCATGCACATCAACAAACAACTAGGCAGTTTGCTTCAGGCTGGCCACTACAATCATTTTTCATTTTCAAAGCAGTAGATAAATAGGAATCTTATTACAGGGTTGCTTGAAAGTTTGTGAACCCTTTAGAATTTTCTATATTTCTGCATAAATATGACCTAAAACATCATCAGATTTTCACACAAGTCCTAAAAGTAGATAAAGAGTTTAAAAAATGAGACAAAAATATTATACTTGGCCATTTATTTATTGAGGAAAATGATCCAATGTTACATATCTGTGAGCAGCAAAAGCATGTGTACCTTTGCTTTCAGTATCTGGTGTGACCCCCTTGTGCAGCAATAACTGCAACTAAACGTTTGCGGTAACTGTTGATCAGTCCTGCACACCGGCTTGGAGGAATTTTAGCCCATTCCCCCGTACAGAACAGCTTCAACTCTGGGATGTTGGTGGGTTTCCTCATATGAACTGCTCACTTCAGGTCCTTCCACAACATTTCGATTGGATTAAGGTCAGGACTTTGACTTGGCTATTCCAAAACATTAACTTTATTCTTCTTTAACCATTCTTTGGTAGAACGACTTGTGTGCTTAGGGTCGTTGTCTTGCTGCATGACCCACCTTCTCTTGAGATTCAGTTCATGGACAGATGTCCCGACATTTTCCTTTAGAATTCGCTGGTATAATTCATTGTTCCATCAATGATGGCAAGCTGTCCTGGCCCAGATGCAGCAAAACAGGCCCAAACCATGATACTACCACCACCATGTTTCACAGATGGAAAAAGGTTCTTATGCTGGAATGCAGTGTTTTCCTTTCTCCAAACATAACACTTCTCATGTAAATCAAAAAGTTCTATTTTGTCTCATCCGTCCACAAAACATTTTTCCAATAGCCTTCTGGCTTGTCCACATGATCTTTAGCAAATTGCAGATGAGCAGCAATGTTCTTTTTGGAGAGCAGTGGCTTTCTCCTTGCAACCCTGCCATGCACACCATTGTTGTTCATTGTTCTCCTGATGGTGGACTCATGAACATTAACATTAGCCAATGTGAGAGAAGCCTTCAGTTGCTTAGAAGTTACCCTGGGGTCCTTTGTGACCTCACCGACTATTACACGCCTTGCTCTAGGAGTGATCTTTGTTGGTTGACCACTCCTGGGGAGGGTAAAAATGGTCTTGAATTTCCTCCATTTGTACACAATTTGTCTGACTGTGGATTGGTGGAGTCCAAACTCTTTAGAAATGGTTTTGTAACCTTTTCCAGCCTGATGAGCATCAACGACGCTTTTTCTGAGGTCCTCAGAAATCTCCTTTGTTTATGCCATGATACACTTCCACAAACATGTTTTGTGAAAATCAGACTTTGATAGATCCCTGTTATAAAACAGGGTGCCCATTCACAGCTGATTGTCATCCCATTGATTGAAAACACCTGACTAATTTCGCCTTCAAATTAACTGCTAATCCTAGAGGTTCACATACTTTTGCCATTCACAGACACGTGTATTGCGTCATTTTGCCACTCACAGATACGTGTACTGCATCATTTTCCTCAATAAATAAATGACCAAGTATAATATTTTTGTCTCATTTCTTTAACTGGGTTCTCTTTATCTACTTTTAGGACTTGTGTGAAAATCTGATGATGTTTTAGGTCATATTTTTGCAGAAATATAGAAAATTCTAAAGGGTTCACAAACTTTCAAGCACCACTGTATATCAGAGGAGGTTCTGTCAAGTAAGTTCTCTGTTCAAGTGAGAGAAAGACAGAGAAAGATAGCTCTATTACCTCTCATCTTCTCATCTTGCATAAATTGTATAGTGAATTTGGCAGCACTTCGGGGAATTCAAGCATTCTATTTTAGGAACTTACAGAAGTCATATCCGATTACTCCAGAGATAGCTGAAGAAGTGGAAAACTGGAAAAATCTTCCATTGTACTGAGTATTCCTACCAGGCCCGGCACCGTGGGGGGGCGAAACGGGGCGTCGCCCCCTCGTGGCTACAGCCCCGCCCCCTCAACGGAGACTCAGATCACTTAATTGTTTTCTTAATTGTTATTGTGGGTGTATGTGTGAAATGCTGACACAGCCGCACACACACAGACCTGTGATAAGGACAAGGGGAGGGGTCGTGCGGGCGGGGGTTTTACATGCACACTTACAAGTGCACTGTCTCTGCAATATCCTGTAATATGCAGTCAGTTTACGGGAGTAGTCTTTCCCCCACCGAATTAAACGAATTCTGTCACAATATTGTGAATCCATTTTCTTTCTTTGTAGGCTAAGTTTATCTCCGTTTATATGGTCCGCTTTGTGCACAAATAGCGTAAGAATATGTGTCGTTGACGTCACCCCCCATGCAGCGGGGGTGAAAATTCATCACTTCAGAGTGTTTAGTCCCCTACACGCCTAAACTGGGATCACGGATTAAGTGGTTAGCGTTGACTCGGTGCGAGTCAGGAAGGCTATTACTGGTGCAGCCGCGGGGTCTGTTGATTTTTTTAAATTATGATTTTGGCCGCCGAGCCAAGTACCTTAGACTTGCATTGACGTTTTGTTTTCATGCCGCAGAGCTATTTGTATGTATTTTAAATTTAAAGGACTTGCCTGTAGGTTTGTGTGTGTTGTTTTATGTTTGGCATCTTTCCGGTTGTACCGCGTGTCTGTGAGAAAATTGGAGGGGAGGGTTAACAGGTGGGCACGGGGGTTAATAAAACTGCCCTGGTAATATGTCACATGATTTTCCCGGACTAAAGCAACCTTCGGGGCCGTGGTTTTGTGGTTGGCGCAGTTAATTGTTTGAAACACGTTGTCAGACCGCCATCACTACTACACACTATATGAAAAATATTTGCCCCCTTACAATTTCTAATTGCCCCCTTAGTAAACTGTTCCTGGTGCCGGGCCTGATTCCTACCCTGTTCCTGCCCAAGACACATGATGTCACACTTTGAGATGTAGATCTTGATTCCCGAACCAAAAAGGCCTCAGATCAGTGCATGGATGATTTGGGTTGAGGTTTGTGTCTCTCTTCTCAACCTATCTTTACTTTTTTCTGAGATGAGGAGAAATTCTTCAGTTTCTCCTCCATCATCAATGGGAAAAGATAAGAGCAGAGAGAATCGATGGTGTTCCTGTTCATCTTCAAGAACAATACATACATAAAATGGCCAAAAGTTTCCTGGTATAACAGTTCATATTGCATATCCACATTTACAGAATGTTTCTACCCATACAAATGGTATTGTTTGCATGGGGATTTCTTCCCCGTGGAGAAAGGAGTGAGACAAGGATGCTTATTGTCACCTATATGCTTCAGTCTATATAGTGAAGAGGTCATGAGACGGTCCATGAATAAGAAGGACCAGGTTGGGATTGCCATCAATGGCCACAGAATTAATAATCTTTGATATGTTGATGATATAGCTCTTATTGCCAAATCCCCAAACTCCTTACAAGAGCTATTAGATAAAGTAGATGAGGTCTCAAGGGAGTATTCATTTGAGATCAACACCACTAAAACCAAAGTAATGAAGGGATCCTGTGTTGCAGCACCATGAGACATCTATCATAATGGAATTCAATTAGAACAGGTTGCCTGTTTTAAGTATCTTGGAGTGAACATCCATCATCATTGTTTCCATTCCTGTTTCCAGTTGAGAGTACACTGTGCACATTCTGGCTGCCGCTTCTCACCAAAGCTTTTTATTTTATTTTATTTTATTTTCCCTTTTGTTTTTCTTTTTTTGTACTTGTGTAGTTTGATGTTTGTTTTTTGTTTGAATGTTTTGTCCGCTGGTTGTGGTGTAACTCCGGACCCAGTTTTGGCCATCGGTTCCCTCCAGGCCTTGGTTCACCATTGGTGATGCCTGTGTTCCTAGCGATGGCCTGCAGTGAGCTTGTTGCTCTTTTAACACCAGGGTTGTCCAGCCCTCTGTGAGGTGGTGCTTTTGTGTGCGGTGACGCGGTGTTCTGAGCAATGTTGTTCAGTGGCATCACATTGGCTGTGCAGGCAGTAGGGGACATACCAGTGCTCCGCATGGCAGTGCATCTGTGCTCGCTTTGTTGATCCATGGCATGGTGTTCTGAGTGATGTTGCCTGGCTGCGGCGTGGCAGCTGTGCAGGCGGTGTGGGACTTATCTTCATGTGCCTTTTTGGTGGGACTGTGGCAGCTACACCATTGGAATGACATCCCGACCCTCTTTTGGTGGATGCTTGGGTTTTCTTTTTTTTTCCTAAATGTAAAGCAACCTTGGGTATGAGAAAGGCGCTATATAAATTCAACTGATTATTATTATTATTATTATTATTATTATTATTATTATTATTATTATTATTTATGACATAAACTGTAGTAAGGAAATTCACGCCCAACTTGGAATGGCACATAAAGCAGTAAAAGAGCTCTTGACATTATGGAAAGATAGAGCTCTCTGCATACGCACCAAGCTGAAATTACTCAGAACACTAGTGTGGCCCATTGCAACCTATGGGTGTGAAAGCTGGACTCTAAAAAAAAGATGATAAAAACAAAATAAAGGCTTTTGAGCTCTATGCCTATTGGAGATTACTCAGAGTTAGCTGGACTGAAATAAGAACGAACCAGTCCATTTTGGAAGAACTTCAAGCCATGCGCTAGTTGCTACAACACATTATAGAGAGGAAGCTCAAGTACTTTGGATACATTACTAGAGCTGGAAAGCAACAGCAGCTACACCATTTAGATGCCTTCCATCATACCTGTCTCCGTAAGATGCTGAAGGTTCGGTTTTATGATCACATATCAAACCGAGAGATCAGGGAAAGAGCTGGTTGCTGTAGCCTAGACATCATGATAAGCTACACCTGCCCTCTCCACTTCGGACACATAGTGAAGATATCTGAGGTCAGACTTCCCAAGTTTCTCTTGAATTGGGTGACTGCTATCCTACAGGGGAAAATGGAAGGTCAGGGGCCAAGAGGCCAACTGAAAAGAAGATGGTCACATGACATAAAAAACGGAATGTCGTTGGAGAAATGTACCTTACCTTGTATCTTGCACCTTGATCAAGTCTTCATTCATCTGTAGATGAGTCTGCCTGCTCACGCTCAACCAAACAACGTTTGGTGACTTGCAGGAGGTGGCGCCAGTTTGAGTGGTCTAGCGCATGGAGTTTCCCCACAAAGAAATTGCAGCCTGTGAAAGGTCTTGATTACACAGCAAATTCCTCAGTGTTGAATTAACACCCAGAGTGTTTATATAGGTCTAATTGGACCTATATAAACACTCTGGGTGTTAATTCAACACTGGGGATTTTGCTATGTAGGCCCAGTCTTGGATGTCCGACCCCTCAGAAGACGTGCAGGCACCCAATTCAAGAGAAACTTGGGAAGTCTGCCCTCAGACATCCTTACTATATGTCCAAAGTAGAGAAGGCGGGTGTAGCTTATCATGATGTCTAGGCTACAGCAACCAGCTCTTTCCCTGATCTCTCGGTTTGGTATGTGATCGTAAAACCGAACCTCCAGAATCCTACGGAGACAGATATGATGGAAGGCATCTAAACCATGTAGCGGCTGTTGCTTTAAAGCCCAGGTGACACATCCATACAGTAGTGGTGTAATACTGTAACTCCGTACTCATAGATTTTGGTCTTAGTGGTGAGGGAAATCCCACTGTTCCTCCAGATGTTGTTGAGGGAATTGAAGGCACTCAACGCTAAACTGACCCAAATGTTTATTTCTTTGTCGAGGGACCCGTCACGGGATATTGTTGAGCCAAGGTATTTGAAATGATTTACTTGCTCCAGATCTTCATCGGCTACTTTGAAATCAAGTAACTCAGAGAGGTTGTATGGTCGCTGTGTATGGGACTTTCCAATGATCATGGTCTTGGTTTTGCTAGTATCGATCTGTAAACTGGCAGCCTTGCCGAGAGTCGCAATAAAAGTGGTTGTCTCCTGAAGTCCAGCAGGGGAGCTGTCCAGATCAGCTATGGCATCAGCATAGTCTAGGTCAGTAACATAGACTGCTGGGTACCGAGAACTCCTACGATTCTGCAGCAGAAACCCTCTGGAGGCAGATTTTGCTTTGGTTGCCTGTTCTAGTACCCAGTTTAGGACAATACTGAAGATGGGCTAGTTTGAGTATTTCAGAAACTGCCGATCTCCTGGGGTTTTCACACACAACAGTCTCTAGAGTTTACCCAGAATGGTGCGGGGAAAAAAAAACATTGTATGAGTGACAGTTCTGTGGGTGGAAACAAGCACCTTGTTGATAAGAGAGGTCAGAGGAAATCATCGCTGTTGGCTTCCTTTCGGATGACAGATGTAGCAGGATGGCATACAACAGGAAATAGTGGAGAGATATGACTAAATCTATGATCTCCGACCCTCATTCATGAGGAAGGAAACAGACAATGACGATGATGTATGGCATTATTGGACACACAATACACTAATGGTTTTCAGAACAGAAGTGCAAAATTCATTATCATATAAGAAGACATCAAATAAGTGTTTGAGAAAGCTCTAGGGCTTTGCCGTAAAGAGCCTCAGTAAAACCTGACCCCATCGATTTGGCATGATTAAGAGAGAAAGTGAAGTGCTGTGCCTCCTGCTGCACAGTAAGCCAATAACAGTATTAGAAATCTGGTAAACAAAAGCACTGATGAGTCCCAGAGCAAGGCTGATTAGCACAGCTGAAGTAGCCCTATAATGACTATTAGCTCCCTGCTAATCTTCTCCATACGCTCCAAACACCCTCCATACCTCTTGTGCTCATTCTCAACTGAGTATTTGGTCCAACGATAAAAGACAAGCGAGTCAGTAATTGAATTAATGAATTACGATGGTGTTATACAGAGCAGCATTGCATTAATATTCAACCTATTGTTACGCTAATGCACAGATCCTTCTGGTGTGAAATGAATCTTTTCAAAATTACACATGCATAATTAAAATATAGTCAGGAAACCATTCCTGGGATTGATCCGAAGACAATAGTGGAATGATTGAAATGTAACATAATGCCATTGTTCTGTACAATGGGATAGAAGAGCTAGAGTCTTTCATCATAAAATTTCACATAGACTTTTCTTTATGGGTTAATTCTTCAGAATGATTTTAGATTTTGTAAAACTAAGTGACGCTTCAAACACAGGCCATGGAAGACCTGTCATGTGATAAGCTGCCTCTCGAGAAGATGCAATTCATATATTTAAAAGTCATTCCTGCCTTTTTCATTTTTCATTCTAAAAGTTCTAAAATGATCTAATATATTCTCATTATAGTAATTTTCCAGTGATGTGAGTGGTATAGTATACAGTAGGCCCAGAAATTTCAGTTTGCATACCCATAGCAAACATGGTTAAACTAGCTAATGGTTGTTTGGGAAGCACATTACCAGAAAACTTAAAAAATGCTTTGGATATTTATAAAGATTTGGCTAGCTGAAAGCAACATTATGTTCTTTTCAGCTCCCTTTAATGATATTGCTGTGATGCTCCTGCTGATGTTAGCCAACAGGTTAGCAACCTGCCCACACTGCACTTCACACAATCCCCAGTGAAGGCTTTGCTCACAGAACTTGTAATTAAACCATCTAGTTACTCTAATGGGTTCAATGTTGGGACTAAGCAGAAGTCTCTACTGACTGCTTGTGTTGTCCCTCACACAGACGGGTCATTCTCCTCAGAACGTGCAATCTCTTTTACTGAAGCTTCAGTTCAGTTAGTAGAAATATTTTGCGCTAGTGTGTATGTCTCATTATTCACAGGGCATGTGAACATCTAAACATGTCATTAGCAGTGCTCAATAATTTATGTATGTCTTCCCACAGATGTTTCAAAAGTGACCGTAGGTGACTTTGGGTCATTCCTGTTACTGGACATGAGCAGGATACAACATAGAAAAAAGCACACCAATATTCTAAAACAGATATCATAAATAAATTTGTTTTTGGTCCCCTTCAACAGATTTAAAGACAAAACTCAAGTGATTTTAACACTATACTGCAAATTGCTGAGTTAACTACGCCCCAATACCATCTCATCTCCTCTCATTATCTGTAGCCGCTTTATCCTGTTCTACGGGATCGCAGGCAAGCTGGAGCCTATCCCAGCTGACTACGGGCGAAAGGCGGGGTACACCCTGGACAAGTTGCCAGGTCATCACAGGGCTGACACATAGACACAGACAACCATTCACACTCACACTCACACCTACGGTCAATTTAGAGTCACCAGTTAACCTAACCTGCATGTCTTTGGACTGTGGGGGAAACCGGAGCACCCGGAGGAAACCCACGCGGACACGGGGAGAACATGCAAACTCCACACAGAAAGGCCCTCGCCGGCCACGGGGCTCAAACCCGGACCTTCTTGCTGTGAGGCGACAGCGCTAACCACTACACCACCATGACGCCCCGCCCCAATACCAGTGAAGTATTAGCCCTGTATGGTTGGACTATGGCCAATCTGGAAAAAAAAAAAACATTACAGGATAAAAGGCCTTAGCCTGATAGCTGATTCTGTTCAGGTGATGATTGTTGACAATTACGACAGACTCGGTGAGAGGGTTAAAACCAAGCGGTAACAGGGATGACAACTTGGTAACAGGAATGACTGTTAGTAACAGGAATGACATAATTACATATGTTACCCAGAGCAGGGTAACAGGAATGACAGTAACAGGAATGACAATTTTGCACATATCCCCTGCTACACTGCACTACAAGACATGCATGCATCCTTGGTCACTTGCTTCCTCGAGCGGGCACTTCCATAATGTACTTTATTTATTTACCACCACATATTCTATTGTCTCTGTGAAGTTCTGGGCATAACAGTAATGACTGCTAATTGATATAACCATCAAAAAAAAAAAAAAACCACGAAAACTTACCTTTCTCCAGTTTATCCTTCAAATCCTCCCTCCATTGAACTTTCAAGGTCAACTATGAACGTGGCCCTCCTATTGGCGAGTTATAGAACCAACCTAACCATAGAGTTTAGTGAACTGGTAACAGGAATAAAAGGAGTAACAGGAATGACACTGGAATTGAGGGACAGGGCAAAATTTACCCCCCAAAGTAAGAAATTCGTTCTAATTAACACTTAACTGACTACATATTATCTGAAATGAAGTATATTAGATAAATGATAGTGTTTGGATTAACTTTGTGCTTTTCAATTTAAAAATCCTAAGATTTTTGACAGGAGCCAGGACTGGGGACAGCCAAAATAGGCTGGTGAGACTACTCTGATGAGGGGATTTAAACATTTTTTCAATCTGGGTCCGAGAACTAACACTTATCAAGGGAGAATTTCATAATTGTCTTTATTTTCACACACATATTTATTAGGAAATCTCTTCATTTAATTAAAAAAAAAACAGCTGGGACACAAACTGCACGTTCTGAGGAGAATGACCAAGTTCTCCCACCTGATATCCATCCATTATCTGTAACTGCTTATCCTGTGCAGGGTTGTAGGCAAGCTGGAGCCTATCCCAGCTGACTATGGGTCAGAGGCAGGGTGCACCCTGGACAAGTCACCAGGTCATTGCAGGGCTGACATATAGAGACAAACAACCATTCACACTCACGGTCAATTTAGAGTCACCAGTTAACCTAACCTGCATGTCTTTGGACTGTGAGGGAAACCGGAGCACCCGGAGGAAACCCACGCGGACACGGGGAGAACATGCAAACTCCACACAGAAAGTTCCCTGTCAGCCACTGGGCTCAAACCCAGAACCGTCTTACTGTGAGGCAACAGTGTGAACCATTACACCACCGTGCCACCCCCACCTGATATCCCATCCAAGGATTCCACAAACTCAGTAGGAGAGGCCATTGTGCCATTAAGGTCAGCTACACAAAGCAAGATGCCTTATGTCTGGTTCACTCGTTGTCTTTGTATCATTCAACAGAGATGCAAATTTTCTGTAAACAGTTGTAAGTCCTAATTACCCTGGTTTCTTTCCACATAGCATCTGATCATCTTTTGAAGGCTCCTCTTGAACCTGTCCCATTTGAAGAGAGATGATGTGGCAGGAGGGTGGTGTAGTGGTTAGCACTTTTGCCTCACAGCAAGAAGGTTCTGGGTTTGAGCCCAGTGGCCAACGGAGGCCTTTCTGTGTGGAGTTTGCATGTTCTCCCTTGTGTCTGTTGCCCCTTTTCCACCAAAGCAGTTCCAGGGCTGGTTCGGGGCCAGTACTTAGTTTGGAACCAGGTTTTCTGTTTCCACTGACAAAGAACTGGCTCAGGGCCAGAAAAACCAGTTCCAGGCTAGCACCAGCTCTTTGCTGGGCCAGAGGAAAGAACCGCTTACATCAACGGGGGGGCAGAGTTGTTAAGACCAACAACAATAACAAGACCGCGAACGATCACCATTTTTAAGCGACGAGAAGCAGCAGCTGTACAAACGCGAAGTCATCCATTATTATTATTGTTGTTGTTGTTGCTGCTGCTGCTTCCGTGTTGTTTTTGCTTCGATATTCACGCCAAGGTTCATGCAAACGTAGCGACGTAACTGACATATACAGCGACATAACTGACGTATACGGCGACGTAATGACGTGGCTTCCCTTAGCACCGCAAGCTATGGAAAAGCAAACTGGTTCTCAGCTGGCTCGCAAGTTGAACGAGTTGTGAACCAGCACCAGCACTGGCCCTGAACCACCCCTGGAACTGATTTAGTGGAAAAGGGGTATGTGTGGGTTTCCCCCAGGTGCTCCATTTCCCCCCACAGTCCAAAGACATGCAGGTTAGGCTAATTGGTGGCTCTAAATTGACTGTTGGTGTGAATGGTTGTTTGTCTCTGTGTCAGCCCTGTGATGATCTGGCGACTTGTCCAGGGTGTACCCTGCCTCTTGCCCATAGTCAGCTGGGATAGGCTCCAGCTTGCCCACAACCCTGCACAGGATAAGCGGTTATGAATGATACGGAAGGGTTATAGTTTTTGTTTCATTGAGTAGGTGACAAACCTGTGAATAAAGATGACTCCTGAAATTCATTCCCTGATCAGTTTGAGAGGAGAATGGCTCCAATAATTTCCAAATGCACCAAATCAGCCTGGTACAGCTGGACTGGGCCTCGTGCTATCAAATCGACTGTTGTTGTTGTGCTTTGTTTACATTGTGGATACTTTTATTTCTAAAAAGTCAAAGACATGTTACACTCAATGAAGTCACTACTTTCATTCTTTGGGCTTTGGGCTCCAGAATAATTCCATTTACAATTTTTTTTTTTTAATTTTTTTTTTTTTCACAGTGAGCCTACACAGCCTTGTTGCTGGTAGAGATGCCATTTTTCTCTTTGGCAAAGCATTCTGGCTTGCTTGTGCTCATCTGTTTCGCTAATCAATTACAGGTACATCGTTGGATAGCATGCCAATGACTGGATTAGTGGAAAAGGTATCAGAGATAAAAGAGAAATGCCAGTGTGTGTCATGGCTCCTCCTCTCTTTGAATTACCACCAAGCAGACCTACATGCAACAGCACTGTTTGAAGTTGTGTGTAATCTCATGTGTGAGATTAAGGGCCCTATTTTAATGAACTAAGTGCACGATCTGATGCACATGGCACAAGTGCATTCCAAATCCACTTTTGCTAGTTTAACAACAGAAACATTTGTCGCAATGCCAAGCACATGGTTCAGAAAGATTGTACTTAGTTTCTTAATTAATCATGGGTATGTTTTGGGAGTAACATGCAATAAACAAATCAGAGTGTCATCTCCCATTCCTCTTAAAAGCCAGGTGCGCTTCAACCTTGGCGCATAGCTATTATAATGGCGGATTTGCCAGGTAGCCAGAATAACATTTCTCTGCAGAGGAAACAGATCTGCTCATGCGTGATGTGAAAGCAGACAGCAGGATTCAACAATGCACCTCACTAAACCTCATTTTAAGATCAGCCCATTCACGGGCACTAAGTAGTTCCTAAGGTGGTGTTTACATTAGACCGTATCCGTATCGTTTTCGTTGCAGATGCACTCTCCGTGCACATTAAAACGCCGGGAAACGACTCCACAGGCGGAACAGTTTGAATCCGCCAGGGCCCACGTATTCAACCCAGTACGTATCTGATCCAGTGCTGTGTAAACATTGAGGAACGAGGATACGCAGTGCTGAGCTCTAGCTGACGTCGTCATTGGACAACGTCACTGTGACATCCACCTTCCTGATTCGCTGGCGTTGGTCATGCCACGTTGGTCATGTGACGCGACTGCTGAAAAACGGCGCGGACTTCACTTCCTGCTATTTGTCGACGGAAATACAGCATGGAAAACAACATGGACAATGACGGTCGCATTGTAGTACCAGTACCGCCGATAACAGACTGGCATACTTCATTTTTTACAACGACATTTCATATTTACTTCAGTTTTAAACAAAAACATATTTCAAATGTGTACCTTTTGACATCTCCTCCTTCGTGTGAGGAAAGTCTTTCCCACTTGCGCGGGCATCCTCTGGCGAGGGGTAGTGGTCCAAAAAACGGCCCAGTATGTCCCCATATTTTGTTTGGACACTTTCTCAGTCCACACCCTGAGCCGACACCGTTGTTTTATAATCCAATGTTACGTTTAGTAACAATTGGACCTCGTCGTCCGTCCATGAAAAAACGGTCTTTAGGCTTGCCATTCTTCCACTTGCAAGTGGTGAGTGACTTGCGCATCCCCAATATGCACTGGGATCATGTGACATGCCATCTAATTAGTCATGTGATTAGCGTATCCGTGTATTGGCGTTGATGTGTGCACGGGGAACGGTTTTGTTGCAGGCACAGAAATTTTGTGTGTGTACGCGAATCGTTTTAAAAATGTTAATCTGATGATCCACTGATTCGAAATAATGTAAACAGGGCCTTAGTGTATCCCACCACAAAGGAGCACATCCCTGAAGGACAGGGGCTGTTAATGGGATGCTTTACAATCAAAAATGTCACCCATTGGTCAGTGACTTCTTTGCAGTACATCTGCAAAGCCATGGCCTAATGGTTAGAAAGCTAAGGGGAAGTCATGGCCTAATGCAGGGGTATTCAATTAAAAGTCACTGAGGTCCAGTTATTAAATTTTGTCCAAGTAGAAGGTCCGAACCGAAGTCCAGCTTGTGTCTTATAGCCTTCCCTTATGTCCACATTTTCATATGGTTTCAACAATATTTATTGTTCATTTCCAATGCAGGAAATGAACTGAGTGCACAACTATCTCTTTTACCATAAATAAAAGTAGTCCCAGGAAAATAAATTCAAGGCCTTTATTTCAGATTAAAGAAAACAGAAACCTCAGAATAAAATAAATAAAAAAGTGCAAACAGAGTGGAATAACTCCTTTTTCTCTTAAATTAAAGAGGTCCCAACCTGAAGAATTGAAGGCCTACACTTCAAGTAAAAAAGTCAACTCAGAAAACATTAACTAAAAAGTGCAAACAGAGCATTGACTTCACATTTTCTCTTCGTTGTTCTTAAAATAAGGAGGTCCCAGCCTAAAAAAATGAGGGCCTACTTTTCATGAAAAAAAAGTCCACATCTTCAGAAAACAAGTGGCTTTTTTAGGAGGGGAAATGCAAACAGAACATTTTTCTTTGAACTTTTCTCTTTTAATTCTTCTTCTTTTACTTTACTTAATGAGAAAAACGGGCATGTGGCTGACCTGCCAGTAATTTAAAGCTTGGTTGGAGTGCCATTCTCATGCAGATATGTAGGTGTTCATTGTTGAGCCTCAATGTCTCAGCAAAGGCGTTTCAGCACTCCTTCACAACTGTCCCATCACTAAATGTTTTTTTATGTTGTCCCAAAATCCACGCTACTTTTAAGGAACATTCATTTGCACGTTGCTGGGCTGTAAATGTATGTGTGATGAGTCGGGTAGACCTGTCATGCTGTGCTTGCAGTTGGGTTATTTTGCGTGCCCTCAGCTCGGACTTCAGGGGATAACTTTGCTCAAAAGAGCTGTGCTTTGTTTCGTAGTGACGCTTCATGTTGCAGCTTTTAATTAATGCCACGTTTTCAGAGCATATGAGGCACACTAGTTTTGAACTGCTCGCCGGAAGAATGAACATATATTTCTCCGTCCAGTCATCTTTAAAACAACGATTTTCCTTGTCTACTTTCCGCCGCCTTTTGGAGCAAGCCATGTTGTCTCGGTCAGTTGTCTCTTAACTTAACTCTCTTCCTCTCTGCTTGTTGCTCTGTGTAAACTAACGATTTTATTGGCTCAACTGAGTGAAGCTATTGTCTTATTAACTGGAGTAGCAGCACCCGCTGTCAATAGCCACAGCCGTCCAAAATAATGCTCCATGAAAATTACTTAATCTCGCCAATTTACCATTGGTCACGGGTCCAGACAGAACCATCACTGGGTCCGGATCCGGACCGAGGTCCGCCATTTGGTGATGCCTGGCCTAATGGTTCGAGAAGCAACTCTGGGGCCAAAAGGTCACCAGTTTGATTCCCTGGACCAGCAGAAATGGCTGAAGTGCCCTTGAGTAAGGCATCTAAGGGCCTCTGCATGCTCTTGCGACAAGGCTTTCACAGATAGCTTTTCGCAGACAGTTGTAATTTATCGTTGAGCGGGGAGTAATAGGCGTGCGTGATGTTATTCACCACCACAACGCAAGGGGGCACGAAGTCGCGAAATCGCTAGGAGTAGTTGGTGGGTGTGGTTAGTGGAGTGTTTATCCTCCGGTTACTTATAATGACTAGAACTGGAGTTGTATAGATGTACGTACTTCCTCACTTCCTCAATCAACCGCTCTTCGTGCTGCTTTATCTTCGCTCGTGTTTTTAAAAATGGCAGTAGTGAAAACAAACCAAACCGGGAAAGTAGGGAAGCGGAAGTGCGTGTACAGCGGATGTAGAGTGGACCAATCAGAGCCCTCTTGTCTGCAACGCTGTCTGCGAGGCTTCTGCGGTGGTCACAATTTTTGGGAGGTGCGCGCAGAGCGTCTGCGAAGGGGGGGGCTACGCAGACGCCGTCTACGATGCCATCTGCGAGGACTGCGTTGTCAGCATAAATTGGCCTTAACCCCTAACTGCTCCCCAGACTGCTATGGGGATGGGGTACGTTGTTCTGGATAAGAGTGTCTGCTAAATGTCTGGAATGTATTGATGAGTTGGTCTTGATTATAATGTTGCAGAGATGGAAACTCCAGTTCCAGGCTCAGGGCATCATCTATATCAATCCCCAACAAAGTTGTTGTTCTGGCCCAAGAAGTTCTTAGTTTGCTCATTATCTACTAAGAGCATGTTAGTTAAGGTGTTATTTCAATTTTTTTTTCATACAAGTGTTAATGGCGGCACGGTGGTGTAGTGGTTAGCGCTGTCGCCTCACAGCAAGAAGGTCTGGGTTCAAGCCCTGTGGCCGGCGAGGGTCTTTCTGTGTGGAGTTTGCATGTTCTCCCCGTGTCCGCGTGGGTTTCCTCCGGGTGCTCCGGTTTCCCCCACAGTCCAAAGACATGCAGGTTAGGTTAACAGGTGACTCTAAATTGACCGTAGGTGTGAATGGTTGTCTGTGTCTATGTGTCAGCCCTGTGATGACCTGGCGACTTGTCCAGGGTGTACCCTGCCTTTCGCCCGTAGTCAGCTGGGATAGGCTCCAGCTTGCCTGCGACCCTGTAGAACAGGATAAAGTGGCGAGAGATGATGAGATGAGACAAGTGTTAATACTTTAACATTTTTAGCTCTGCCATTTTTGTTGGAGGAGATTATGTTTTCGCCTCCATTTGTTTGTCTGTCAGTGTTCCCAGCATAACTCAAAAAGTAGTAAAGGGATTTTGATGACATTTTGAGGAAAGGTGAGCCATGGGCCAAGGAACAATTGATTAGATTTTGATGCAAATCCAGGTAGGTATGTGGATGCAGGAATTTTTTTTTTTTTTTTGCTTTTTCTCAACGTAACCCAAAAGTAGTGAACGGATTTTGATTATATTTGGTGTATAGCTTTAGCATTATCCTATGTACAAGTGATTTCATTTTGATGTTGATAATATGTGACTCGGCAGAGATATGAACTTTACCAAGTGCCCTTTTATTTAATGTTTTTATGTCTGACAAGTTTTATTTTTACCAATGATTTGTGTTGCTAATGTTTGTGAACTAATGATGGAACTAATGCGACTTCATGGAAAACATATATGTAACCATATTTGGAAGACTTTGGAAAAAAGACAAGCCTCTGTGATTTAACAGAAAGGTTTTTATGAAACTGATCATCTTTACACTAGTCATTAAACGGTCTTAACTTTGACAAAACCCAATGAACAGTGAGGATTTTATGTGGATTTTCTCAAACCTTTCAGGCCCATTTCGACTTCAAATCATTTTGCAAGCATTTAAGTATCTGAGTCACATCAGTTCTAATTCCTTCAGCAAGTAGAATACTTTTTTTTTTCTTTTTAATACCAACACAAAAATTGACCGGCTGCCAGTGGGTTGGACAGGTGATGGCCGTAAGGTGACGTTGTCGTGAAGTTGTGAGACAACAGGAGATGAGATTGAATATGGCAGCGTTCTGTTGCTAGACGCCGAGAATAACAACAACAACAACAACACGTGTGGATTCGATAGACTCAGTTATTTTTTCCCCTCCCAAGTATCGAAACTGCAAAAATACAATTATTTAAGTGTGGAGCAGTTGGAAGAATTTACTGATAAATACTTTGTACTCATAGAGAAACATGAAGATGACGCGAATAACCCAAGGAAGAGAAAAAAGGCCTCTCCTACCGAAACAGACAAGCAAGTAGAGCACTAAGTGCAACGCTGAAGCAAGAGCTTTGTCCATGTAGCCTATACCTGGGGGTTGGTCTGTAGAATACCTAGAGTATATTGATTATGAGGTGGAAAAACTGAGAAGAAAATAAAGGTACAAGATACAATGGTCTTTAAGAGATGAGGGGGGAAAATGTCCAATGGTCTGAGCCCAGGCAGAAAATAAAGATGATCCTGAGAAGTAATACGGATGAAGAGTGAAATCAAATGGCAAATGGGAGAGGAGTGAAATGACTATCTGTGTGGATCGATGGCAACAACCATGCTGTTAAAGAGCATGATCCAATACGAGTGTGGCCTCGTCTGCCATGGGAACACTGTCCTGCCGCTCGGCCGCTATTGATTCACGGATCATTTACTCAGTCTTTCAAACACACAGAGAGAGAGAGAGAGAGAGAGAGAGGTAGAGGGGATGAGGGAAATCTCCAATTGGACAATAATTCACAAATTATCAAGGGAAAAGCATCTCATCTCATCATCTGTAGCCGCTTTATCCTGTTCTACAGGGTCACAGGCAAGCTGGAGCCTATCCCAGCTGACTACGGGCGAAAGGCGGGGTACACCCTGGACAAGTCGCCAGGTCATCACAGGGGTGACACATAGACACAGACAACCATTCACACTCACATTCACACCTACGGTCAATTTAGGCCAAGTTTACATTAGACCATATCTGTCTTGTTTTCTTCGCGGATGCACTGTCCGTTTACATTAAACCGCCTGGAAACGCCGGGAAACGGGAATCCGCCAGGGTCCACGTATTCAATCTAGATCGTGTCTCATCCGGTGCTGTGTAAACATTGAGAATAAGCGGATACGCGGATACGCTGTGCTGAGCTCTAGCTGGCGTCGTCATTGGACAACGTCACTGTGACATCCACCTTCCTGATTCGCTGGCATTGGTCATGTGACGCGACTGCTGAAAAAAGGCGCGGACTTCCGCCTTGTATCACCTTTCATTAAAGAGTATAAAAGTATGAAAATACTGCAAATACTGATGCAAATACTGTCCATTGTGTAGTTATGATTGTCTTTAGGCTTGCCATCCTTCCACTTGCAAGTGGTAAGTGATATGCGCTGGGATCACACACACAGCGGCTCAGTCCCGAATCATGGCTCATGCACTTCACTCGCGCGCTCTGTGAGCTGCGCAGGGCCGGAGTGCACACCCACCAGAGGGCCCTGCTGTTCAGGGCGGAGTGATTTGGAGCGCAGGATGCCTGCGGAGCCGAGCGTATCCATGTATTGGTGTTGCTGTGTGCACGCGAATCGTGTATTGGTGTTGCTGTGTGCACGCTAATCGTTTTTAAAACGTTAATCTGATGATCCGCTGATACGGTCTAATGTAAACCCCACCTTAGAGTCACCAGTTAACCTAACCTGCATGTCTTTGGACTGTGGGGGAAACCGGAGCACCCGGAGGAAACCCACGCGGACACAGGGAGAACATGCAAACTCCGCACAGAAAGGCCCTCGCCGGCCACGGGGCTCGAACCCGGACCTTCTTGCTGTGAGGCGACAGTGCTAACCACTACACCATCGTGCCGCCCTAGGGAAAAGCATAAGATTTGAAAATGTACTTTATGTTTGACAGTTACTCATGCTCTTTTATCCTTTACACAGTAAAGAAGTAATAATATATAGTAGCCCTTAAAAACAATATAATCTGTAAAGGATTTGCTGTACAAAAACACTAACAGGTCATTGTCCAAGGAGACAGACAATGGCCAGTAGTCTAATGATACCTCAGCATTATCAGTACATCAGCTGAATAATCTATGACTGCTGTAATCGTCTGAAAAATTGTTCACCCTGGAGGCAAAATGCTCTATTCTGTCTGTCTTGGCCTGACTTTGCTCTGATGACAAGCATCCATTTACAAGCTTAGAACCTTACAGCACTATGTCAGAGATAGTGAGCCATAAAACTGTCCAGATATGGATCAGCGCAAGGTCTATTCTCATCTCGGTCTGTCTCGTCTCAATAATGGAGGTGATTAGTAACACATTTCTCTGCTTTCTTTATACTGTAGAAGAATGGCTCTAAGGACCAGCATTTGTATTACAGCAGAGTTGTTTCTTGTTAAAAAAATGAATATCATTTGGTCCTTAAAACTGAGTCATTCTTCATTTATACATATATGCTGATTGTTTGAGATCAAAAGATGAACACAAGATGATAGATCAGAATTTCAACTTTAATTTCCTAAGACCACCAGACCGGCTAGTCGCCTAGTGGTAGCATGTCCACCTCTAGATCGGGAGTTCTATTCACGGTCGGGTCATACCAAAGACCATCATAAAAATGGTACCTACTACCATCTGGCAAGGCACACTGCAATATAGATGTGAGTGGGGAGTTGAACTCTTATGGTTACCAGAGAACTAGCCCCCCACTTTAACCCTAGCTATGTAATAGGCGAGAGGCCGAGGGCTGCGGAAACGGAAATCGGCGCCACCCGATACGGCACGGGAAGGACTTTAACTAACCTTAACCATAGCACCACCGGGCGGCACGGTGGTATAAGTGGTTAGCACGGTCGCCTCACAGCAAGAAGGTTCTGGGTTTAAGCCCAGCGGCCGGTGGGGGCCTTTCTGTGTGGAGTTTGCATGTTCTCTGCATGGGTTTCCTCTGGGTGCTTTGGTTTCCCCCACGGTCCAAAGACATGCGGTTTGGTTAATATGGGACGGCCTTGGGCTGAGGTGCCCTTGAGCGAAGCACCTAACTCCCAACTGCTCCCTGGGCGCTGTTTGCATGGCTGCCCACTGCTCTGGGTATGTGTTTGTGCTCATTGCTCATGTGTGTGTGTGTGCATGTGTGTGTTCACTGCTTCAGATGGGTTAAATGCAGAGAGGAATTTCACAAGTGTGTGATGAATAAAGTTGTTCTTTCTTTCTTTCTTTCTTTCTTTCTTTCTTTCTTTCGGGTGGCACGGTGATGTAGTGGTTAGCATTGTTGCCTCACAGCAAGAAGGTTCTGGGTTCAAGCCCAGTGGCTGACAAGGGCCTTTCTGTGTGGAGTTTGTATGTTGTCCCTGTAACTCCGTGAGTTTCCTCTGGATGCTCTGGTTTCCCCCAACAGTCCAAAGACATGCAGGTTAGGCTAATTGGTGGCTCTAAATTGACTGTGAGTGTGAATGGTTGTTTGTCTCTATGTGTCAGCCCGGTGATAATCTGGCGACTTGTCCAGGGTGTACCCCGCCTCTCACCCATAGTCAGCTGGGACAGGCTTCAGCTTGCCTGCGACCCTGCACAGGATAAGCAGTTATGGATAATGGATGGATGAATTTCCTGAAATTTATATCTAGATGTTTTAAACAACAGGCAGCCCACCTGATTTTTAGTTGAGCAAAAGTATTGCAACTGATACCCTTTAAGTAAATTAAAGTAAATAACACTTAATATTTGGTTTCCTAGCCCTTGTTGATTCACTGGTGACCCAGTGGCATCATCAAATTGTTGTGTTCTTCTTTTGTGAGGCTTTTCCAGGCTTGTTCTGCCATGTCTTTCAGTTGTTGTTTGTTTAGGGGTGTTTCTCCATTCAGTCTCCTTGTCAGCAGCTGAAATGCATGCTGTAATAGTTTAAAGTTTGTCTTGTTTTCACCACATTAAGGTGTTTACAGCTTGGTGTAATGAACAGGACTCGGGAGGGTTGAGAATCCACGTGCAGGGTTTTTTATTAAAAACAGGCCACAATTCAAGAATCGGTGTAAGACAGGGTAGGGTCAAACACAATAATCTACTGTATTATCAGAACCAAAGGGCCAATCCAAAGAGTAGTTAAATGAGCAAGGCAAGGGTCAAACATCCATCCATTATCTGTAACCGCTTATCCTGTGCAGGGTCACAGGCAAGCTGGAGCCTATCCCAGCTGACTATGGGTGAGAGGCAGGGTACACCCCAGACAAGTTGCCAGATCATCGCAGGGCTGACACATACAGTACGTTTACATGCACATCCAAATCGAGCTGCTGTCGGTAATCGAGCTAAGGGTCCCAGCAGGGGTGCCAGAGAAATCCAATCCTACATGCACACAAGGAAATCGAGCTATTGTGTGAGGTACATTGTGCACCCGAGCCACAGGTGGCGCTACACGCCCCATCGTGTTGGTACACTTCTGGTTGTCGTCATGAAGAAGAGCTATTCAAGAGTATAAACAAAGTTATCAGTTCCATGTTCTCCATTGCGCGTTTTTCTCCCGTCCATGAATTTTAATATATTCAACTCCTTAAGCTGAATGAGCATGAACTCTGTCTCCTCATTGCTCCAGAAGTGCACGTTTCTGCTCGCCATTTTCTCTTCTTCGTTTGTTCCTCCTGACCTCTTCTGCTGCTCGCTACTACTGTTGTCATGCCGACCGAGGCTGTCGTGTTTCCCGCTTGTGGTCTCGTCACTCGTCACTTCCGGAAGGGGCAGTGCTGAAGTAAGTAGCTCGACTACGTAGCTCGATAGGGTTACATGCACTAAGTAGCTTGGCAAAAATCGCATAATCTAGGTCGTGTAGCTCGATTACGAGAAATCAAGTTCGGTTCAGTTTCAGCCTAGCTAAGGTGTTTCCATGCCATTTAGAACTTCGATTTCAGTCGAGCAACGGCAGAAATTCGATTTTCTCTATGTGCATGTAAACGCACTCAATGATAATCCATTTACTTGTAGTTTGAGAACAGGAAATGAATAACAACTAAAAAAAAAAAAGATTCCTTAGCATAAGGGGAGGGGTTGTGTGGTGGCTTGGTGGCAGATGTGGCACCAGGATGAGAGATATTGATTACCTCTAGTTGGAATACAACTTTCAGTTCCATTCAATACAAACACTCAAAACACAAGTAAGCTTAAGTGAAACTAAGACCTATTATTAAATCGTGGACATTTCAGTTACAGCAGTCATATACAAAGAAGGAGAAAGAGTGAAAGAAAAATGAATGGGCATAGGACAAGTGGTGCAGTGTGTGATGGAGTTGGAGCTCAGTGCACAGATTTGGCTGCTGCTAATTGCTTTGGTAAACTGTAATTGAAACAGTCATGCCAATGAAGCACTACAGAATTGAATTAGTTGCAACGCTGGAACAGTGTATAATACACAGAATGGTGATGGTGGTGGTGAAAATTGTGTGCTTGGCACAGCTGCCATTTGTACACACTCTCACAGCCACTCACACACCATCACATACACACTCCCATGAACACAGGGCTATCAGTTGCAGCCAACACACTGGCCCTGCTGTGAGATTCTGTTACAAGGATCCTAGTGTTGCCATTGCTGTGGCATGTCCAGACAGACAAGCACACACACACACACACACACACACACACACACACACACACCAGCCGCTCACAGTCCCCATCTGTATATCACCCACTCTTTTACTGCCTTCACAAGAACACATTCAACTGCACCTGTCATTCCTGTAAACTCTACTAATGAGAGAAAAGTCCTTATAAGCTGATATATATATATATATATATATATATATATATATATATATATATATATATATACACAGTGGTGCTTGAAAGTTTGTGAACCCTTTAGAATTTTCTATATTTCTGCATAAATATGACCTAAAACATCATCAGATTTTCACACAAGTCCTAAAAGTAGATAAAGAGAACCCAGTTAAACAAATGAGACAAAAATATTATACTTGGTCATTTATTTATTGAGGAAAATGATCCAATATTACATATCTGGGAGTGGCAAAAGTATGTGAACCTTTGCTTTCAGTATCTGGTGTGACCCCCTTGTGCAGCAATAACTGCAACTAAACGTTTCCGGTAACTGTTGATCAGTCCTGCACACCGGCTTGAAGGAATTTTAGACCATTCCTCCGTACAGAACAGCTTCAACTCTGGGATGTTGGTGGGTTTCCTCACATGAACTGCTCGCTTCAGGTCCTTCCACAACATTTCCACTGGATTAAGGTCAGGACTTTGACTTGGCCATTCCAAAACATTAACTTTATTCTTCTTTAACCATTCTTTGGTAGAACGACTTATGTGCTTAGGGTTGTTGTCTTGCTGCATGACCCACCTTCTCTTGAGATTCAGTACATGGACAGACATTTTCCTTCAGAATTCGCTGGTATAATTCAGAATTCATTGCTCCATCAATGATGGCAAGCCGTCCTGACCCAGATGCAGCAAAACAGACCCAAACCATGATACTACCACCACCACGTTTCACAGATGGGATAAGGTTCTTATGCTGGAATGCAGTGTTTTTCTTTCTGCAAACATAATGCTTCTCATTTAAACCAAAAAGTTCTATTTTGGTCTCATCCATCCACAAAACATTTTTCCAATAGCCTTCTGGCTTGTCCACATAATCTTTAGCAAACTGCAGACGAGCAGCAATGTTCTTTTTGGAGAGCAGTGGTTTTCTCCTTGCAGCCCTGCCATGCACACCATTGTTGTTCAGTGTTCTCCTGATGGTGGACTCATGAACATTAACATTAGCCAATGTGAGAGAGGCCTTCAGTTGCTTAGAAGTTACCTGGGGTCCTTTGTGACCTTGCCAACTATTGCACACCTTGCTCTTGGAGTGATCTTTGTTGGTCGACCACTCCTGGGGAGGGTAATATTGGTCTTCAATTTCCTCCATTTGTACACAATCTGTCTGACTGTGGATTTGTGGAGTCCAAACTCTTTAGAGATGGTTTTGTAACCTTTTCCAGCCTGATGAGCATCAACAATGCTTTTTCTGAGGTCAACAGAAATCTTATTTGTTCGTGCCATGATACACTTCCACAAACATGTCTTGTGAAGATCACACTTTGATAGATCCCTGTTCTTTAAATAAAATAGGGTGCCCACTCACACCTGATTGTCATCCCATCGATTGAAAACACCTGACTCTAATTTCACCTTCAAATTAACTGCTAATCCGAGAGGTTCACATACTTTTGCCACTCCCAGATATGTAATATTGGATCATTTTCCTCAATAAATAAATAACCAAGTATAATATTTTTGTCTCATTTGTTTAACTGGGTTCTCTTTATCTACGTTTAGGACTTGTGTGAAAATCTGATGATGTTTTAGGTCATATTTATGCAGAAATATAGAAAATTCTAAAGGGTTCACAAACTTTCAAGCACCACTGTGTATATATATATATATATATATATATATATATATATATATATATATATATATACTTTGATATACTTTGTTCACATCAGTGGTAATTTTAAAACAATCAAATATGTATTTCAGTTTTGCTTCACTGTATCAGAATTCCAGAGGGTCAACAGTTTACAGATGCAAAGTACAAAGTGGGAGTTCCAGAAAGTGATGTAATGACTTTTATACCCTGTCCACACTAGGGATTTTGTACCGATACGAAACTACTTTCGTACCGCAACACCTGTCCACACTAGCAACTGTACCGGTACTGTAGCGGTATAACTGTATCGGTACGAAACCCACAAATGTATGGGTTTCGTACCGGTACAGTATCGGTACTGTAGTGCTTCGCTGTAGTGCGGACAGATGAAGCGGCTCTGTATCGATACAAATATAATGCGCATGCGCAATGAACCATTCCTACGTCTTCCGGGTTATTCATACAATACAATACGCCCGTGCTTTCCAGCTGTAAATCTCATCTCATCTCATTATCTCTAGCTGCTTTATCCTGTTCTACGGGGTCGCAGGCAAGCTGGAGCCTATCCCAGCTGACTACGGGCGAAAGGCAGGGTACACCCTGGACAAGTCGCCAGGTCATCACAGGGCTGACACATAGACACAGACAACCATTCACACTCACATTCACACCTACGGTCAATTTAGAGTCACCAGTTAACCTAACCTGCATGTCTTTGGACTGTGGGGGAAACCGGAGCACCCGGAGGAAACCCACGCGGACACGGGGAGAACATGCAAACTCCACACAGAAAGGCCCTCGGCGGCCACGGGGCTCGAACCCGGACCTTCTTGCTGTGAGGCGACAGCGCTAACCACTACACCACCGTGCCGCCCCCAGCTGTAAATAAAATGTCAAAATGGCTCAAAACGACCGTGGAGCTACATGGAGCAAAGAAAGGGAGGAAGAGGGGGAAAAGGGAGGAAGAAAGGAGGAAGAGGGGAAAAGGGAGAGAAAGGGAGGGGAAGAGAAGGGAAAAGGGAGAAAGGGAGGGGAAGAGAAGGGAAGAGGGAGAAAGTGAGGGGGGAGAAAGGAAGATTCGTTTTCTTTGTTTCTTTCTCAACTGCCTCGCGCGTTTTATACGATTCGACTGAATAAATGACCACCAGAAATACAGACTGTACGTTGACAACAAAAAGCACACACACGTTGTTTCATCCGCCATATTCTCGGAAGGAAGTTACTCAGTAACCACGGAAACATTTCGCGCACGCGCATTTCAACTACCGTGAAAGAAAACCGCAAACATTTCTCGCTAGTGTGGACAGATGCACTAAACTGTACCGGTATACTTTGTATCGATACAGTTATGCCACTTTCGTACCGGTATAAGTGTGAACACATCATTAGAAGCTTCTAAATGGCCATTGGTGATTGGCCATTGGCCACTGGCCATTAGTGAATGTATCCAAGAGCCAGGTCCTTTTTGCCTGTGTCAGTAATGGCTCAGAGGACACGAGGTTGGAGCGGCCTTCAAACATGGCCGCTCTGGACTACAAACCCCAAGAACCACAGTGCCCTCTGTCACCTGATTATTAATCACATCACCTGCAGGTCATTGTGCAGTCAGCACCTCACCTACTTAAGCCCAGCTCTCAGACCATTACATTGCGAAGGATTGTTTGGTGTTCTCTCCCTTACATACTGTACCATTTGTTTTCCGTTTGCTTATTCTGTGTATGACCTGTATTCTCGTTTTGTCCTGACCTCACCTTATTGCCTGATCTATGTTGCTCTGTTTGTTGATCACCCAACCCTCACTAGTTTCATGACCTCGCTTCCTGAACACCGATTTGGAGTTCCTTGACAGTTTGCTCAGCCCAGGTTTCCCCTGCACCTGCATCCGTAAGTGCCTGCACTCTGACACTATGATACCATGAGAAAATCCAAGCAACTCACCTAAGACCTCTGAAAAAAATTGTGGCTCTGCAGAAGTCCAGTTGCTCCTTAGGACCAGTTTCCAAACAACCTGAACGTACCATGAACATTTGTACAAAAAATTGTATGCAAATACAAATATTTTGGTACCACACAGACACTGTATCAATCAGGAAGGAGGAAATTAACTCCAAGGGAGGGATGAACTTTGCTGTAAAGGGATTAAACAAACCGCAGAACAACAGCAAGGGAACCGGTGAGGAGTTGGAGGCATCAGATACCAAAGTATGTACAGCCACCATTCAGAGATTCCTTTATCACCATGGCCTGAAAGGCTGTCATGCAAGGATGAAGCCCCTACTCCAAGACCACCAAAAAAAAATCCAGACTGAAATTTGTAGGTGATCAAAGGATGAAAGCCTAGCCTTTTGGAGAAGTGTTCTCTAATCAGAAGAAACAAAAATTTTGTTTGGCCATAATGATCTGCTCTAAGTATAGAAGACAAAGGGTGAGGTTTTTAACCTGAAGAACATCATCCCAGCTGTGATGCATGGGGGTAGCAGCATTATACTGTGGTGGTGGACTGGTACACTTCAGAAAGTCGATGGCATCATGAGGAAGGAGAATTAAAGAATAAATACTGAAGCTTGACTGAGATACAAAAGTTCTGTCAAGACATCTTCTCCTGTTAGGGGTTGCCACAGAAGATCACCATGATCCACATATTAGATTTGGCATAGGTTTTTACACCAGATGCCCTTCCTGATGCAACCCTCCCCAATCTATCCAGGCTTGAGACTGGCACTAAATATGCACTGGTTGGTGCAACCCCAGTGGCTGGGTATTTTAACTTAACCTGCATATCTTTGAATTGTGGGAGGAAACCTACACTACCGTTCAAAAGTTTGGGGTCACCCAGACAATTGTTTTCCATGAAAAGTCACACTTTTATTTACCACCATAAGTTGTAAAATGAATCGACCCCACAAATGTGATGCTCCAGAAACTCAATCTGCTCAAAGGAAGGTCAGTTTTATAGCTTCTCTAAAGAGCTAAACTGTTTTCAGCTGTGCTAACATGATTGTACAAGGGTTTTCTAATCATCCATTAGCCTTCTGAGGCAATAAGCAAACACATTGTACCATTAGAACACTGGAGTAAGAGTTGCTGGAAATGGGCCTCTACAGTTAGGTCCATAAATATTTGGACAGAGGCAAAATTTTCTAATTTTGCTTCTGTACATTACCACAATGAATTGTGAACAAAACAATTCAGATGCAGTTGAAGTTCAGACTTTCAGCTTTAATTCAGTGGGTTGAACAAAATGATCGCATAAAATTGTGAGGAACTAAAGCATTTTTTAAACACAATCCCTTCATTTCAGGGGCTCAAAAGTAATTGGACAAATTAAATAATTGTAAATAAAATGTTCATTTCTAATACTTGGTTGAAAACCCTTTGTTGGCAATGACTGCCTGAAGTCTTGAACTCATGGACATCACCAGACGCTGTGTTTCCTCCTTTTTAATGCTCTGCCAGGCCTTTACTGCAGCGGTTTTCAGTTGCTGTTTGTTTGTGGGCCTTTCTGTCTGAAGTTTAGTCTTTAACAAGTGAAATGCATGCTCAATTGGGTTGAGATCAGGTGACTGACTTGGCCATTCAAGAATATTCCACTTCTTTGCTTTAATAAACTCCTGGGTTGCTTTGGCTTTATGTTTTGGGTCACTGTCCATCTGTATTATGAAACGCCGACCAATCAGTTTGGCTGCATTTAGCTGGATTTGAGCACACAGTATGTCTCTGAATACCTCAGAATTCATCCGGCTGCTTCTGTCCTGTGTCACATCATCAATAAACACGAGTGACCCAGTGCCATGGGCAGCCATGCATGCCCAAGCCATCACACTGCCGCCGCCGTGTCTTACAGATGATGTGGTATGCTTTAGATCATGAGCTGTACCACGCCTTCACCATACTTTTTTCTTTCCATCATTCTTGTAGAGGTTGATCTTGGTTTCATCTGTCCAAAGAATGTTCTTCCAGAACTGTGCTGGCTTTTTTAGATGTTTTTTAGCAAAGTCAAATCTAGCCTTTTTATTCTTGAGGCTTATGAGTGGCTTGCACCATGCAGTGAACCCTCTGTATTTACTTTCATGCAGTCTTCTCTTTATGGTAGATTTGGATATTGATATGCCTACCTCCTGGAGAGTGTTGTTCACTTGGTTGGTTGTTGTGAAGGGGTTTCTCTTCACCATGGAAATTATTCTGCGATCATCCACCACTGTTGTCTTCTGTGGGCGTCCAGGTCTTTTTGCATTGATGAGTTCACCAGTGCTTTCTTTCTTTCTCAGGATGTACCAAACTGTAGATTTTGCCACTCCTAATATTGTAGCAATTTCTCAGATGTTTTTTTTTCTGTTTTCGCAGCTTAAGGATGGCTTGTTTCACCTGCATGGAGAGCTCCTTTGACCGCATGTTTTCTTCACAGCAAAGTCTTCCAATTGCAAGCACCACACCTCAAATCAACTCCAGGCCTTTTATCTGCTTAATTGAGAATGACATAACGAAGGAATTGCCCACACCTGCCCATGAAATAGCCTTTGAGTCAATTGTCCAATTACTTTTGGTCCCTTTAAAAACAGGGTGGCACATGTTAAGGAGCTGAAACTCCTAAACCCTTCATCCAATTTTAATGTGGATACCCTCAAATGAAAGCTGAAAGTCTGGACTTTATGCCCATGTCCATTATATAACTATAACTTGAATATGTTTCAGTAAACAGGTAAAAAAACAAAATTTGTGTCAGTGTCCAAATAAATATGGACCTAACTGTATACACTTCTCCAAAAGGCTAGGCTTTCATCCTTTGATCACCTACAAATTTCAGTCTGGATTTTTTTTTTGATAACAACAGTGCTTACCACCATGCCAACTACACAAGCTCTGGCAAGACAAATGGGCAGAATATCCAGCAAATTATTGGGACAAAACTTGTGGAAGGATACCCCATGCATATTAGTCAAGTTAAATGATTAAAAAAGGTTAAAAAAAAAAGCTACCAAATGCTAACAACGTGTATGTAAACTTTTGATGTACTGAAAATCTGACAAAGTAAATAAAACCTGAAATAAGCATGTCTCTTATGGCCCTTTTCCACTACCCTTTTTCAGCTCACTTCAGCTCGCTTCAGCTCACTTCAGCCCGACACGGCTCGCGTTTCGACTACCCAAAACCAGCACGACTCAGCTCGTTTCAGCCCTGCTTAGCCCCTAAAACTCGCACCGTTTTGGAGTGGGGCTGAAGCGAGCCAAACCGTGCCGACTGAGGTTGGGGGCGTGAGCAGACACTCCCCTGTGCACTGATTGGTGAGGAGGCGTGTACTCACATGCCCACACACGCCCCGCGAGCGCGCTGGGATCTGTAAACACCGCAAACCCGGAAGAAGAATAATTACGAATTACGAGAATTTCTGAAGCCTTATGCGCCTCGCCTCATCTATACGCTCTTGCCAGTATCTGTCCGCGTTGTCGGTGACAACAAGCCACAGCACCAAGACCAGCAACACTAACGACTCCATGTCCTCCATGTTTATTGTTTACTACCGCTTAAAAGCTCACTGAATCAGTGACATACAGAGCATCGTGCACGAGTTCGCGGAGCGCAAGGCTCGTCGTATGCCCTTCAAATAATGCGCGCAGTAGGCTATTGATGTTTTATTATGAGCCATGTACAGTATGTCGCCTAATGTTTTTTGTTTCTGAGTTACATGTTCGTCTGAAGGACTTAATGTACAAAATAACATAGTTGCACCCCGTAGTGTTGAAATTGGTAAACACAGTGCATTCAGTGAGGTTTGCACCGCCCTCCTTTTATTTCTGACTCTTCCTGTCACCGCTGCAACCTCTGAGCGCTCATTCGTATGCCCTTCAAATAATGTGCGCAGTATAGGCTATTGATGTTTTATTATGAGCCATGTACAGTATCCTAATGTTTTTTGTTTCTGAGTTACATGTTCGTTTGAAGGACTTGATGTACTAAATAACATAGTTGCACCCGGTAGTGTTGAAATTGGTAAACACCGCAGTTGCGGACATTTTGTAGCCTAAAATGATGTTATGATAAGCTTTAATAAAGGGCCCGGTCATTTGCCTCGCCCCCAGCCCGGCTCTGACTTGTTCCGCCACTGTCACTGATGTCACTGTTTGCGCTGCTTAACGACATCACCTGACGTCCACCCACTTTCGCTAACTCCACCCAATGTGTCCACCCACTTCCAGCCAGCACGGTTCAGCGCGGTTGTAGTCGAAATGCAACTCCAACAGCCCCGCTCAGCTCGACTCAGCTCGACTCGGCACGGCACGGCTCAGCCGCGTTTGTAGTGGAAAAGCGGCATTAGCTATTATGAAGAAAGTTACCTCTAATGGAAATAATGAAGATATCTGAATTGATTTAACACATGAAATCTATGGAAACAAAAAATGTATGGAGTTATGAAAATTTGAGATTGAATGTCTTCAGCCTACATTGATATAAATTTTGACCTCAATTTTATCCAGGATCTGGGTTACTACTGACTGTGAATTGGCCTAGTGGTTAGCATGTCCACCTCTTGACCAGGAGATCGTGAGTTCTACTTGTGGTTGGGTCATACCAAAGACCATCATAAAAATGGCACCTACTATTGTCTGGCATCGCATGCTGCAATACAGATGTGACTGGGGAAGTCAAACTCTTGTGGTTACCAGAGGATTGGCCCCTAGCTGTATAGGCGAGAGGCCGAGGGCTATCAAAATGGAGATTGGCACTGCACCCATACACCTCAAAGAGCTGGTTAGTACTGGGACAGGAAACTGCCTAGGAAGACTAGATTCTGGTGTGAGATGGACTTTGGGTTACCACTGGGTTCCCGTAAAGCACTCCTTCAACACCAAACTGCTCCTCAGAGGGAATCAGGAAAAATATCTCAGGGTTGATTTGTACAAGTCCAGCAAAGCAGACTGTGTGAACTAGACTTGAAGCTATGCATAAATCAGGTTAGGGGAGAATTGGCCCATATACTAGCTAAGATGTGAAAACCACTCAACCACAGTAGTAGCACATAACCACAGGCCTGCTAGTCAGGAAGAGATGTGGAAAACTTGGAGGACTCATACATAGTGCAAGCTTGTAGAGATATACTGCATCTTGGCCTGCACAAGAAGGTATCCAGCTGTTTCTCACCACCTCTGCTGGTTAGGACTGGTGACATAGAACATCAATTCCACCCGTAACATCAGTTATCCCCTCCTTGAACTGCCACCTTATTGTGGTGGAGGGGTTTGTGTGCTTGAATGATCCTAGGAGCTATGTTGTCGGGGGCATTATGCCCCTGTCAGGGTTTCCCAAGGCAGACAGGTCCTAGGTGACAGGCCAGACTAAGAGCAGTTCACCAAAACCCCTATGGAGAAAAATCCGAGGACCGTGACGTCGCCCGGGATGACGCAGCCGGGGCCCCACCCTGGAGCCAGGCCCGGGGTTGGGGCTCGTATGCGAGCGCTTGGTGGCCGGGCCTTTGCCCATGGGGCCCGGCCAGGCTCAGCCCGAAGAGGTGACGTGGGCCCGACCTCCTGTGGGTTCACCACCCACAGAGGTAGCAGTAGGGGACTGGTGCAATGTGGATTGGGTGGCAGTCGAAGGCAGGGGCCTCGACGACCTGATCCCCGGACACAGCGGCTGGCTGTTGGGACATGGAATGTCACTTCGCTGGGGGGGAAAGAGCCTGAGCTTGTGCGGGAGGTTGAGAGGTACCGGCTAGAGATAGTCGGGCTCACCTCCACGCACAGCTTGGGCTCTGGAACCCAGCTCCTCGAGAGGGGCTGGACTCTCCACTTCTCTGGAGTCGCCCGTGGTGAGCGGCGGCGGGCTGGTGTGGGCTTGCTTATAGCTCCCCAGCTCAGCCGCCATGTGTTGGAGTTTACCCCAGTGAACGAGAGGGTCGCCTCGCTGCGCCTTCGGATTGGGGAGAGGGCTCTTGCTGTTGTTTGTGCCTATGGCCCAAATAGCAGTATAGAGTATCCGGCCTTCTTGGAGTCCCTGGGAGAGGTACTGAGGAGTGCTCAGACTGGGGACTCCATTGTGTTACTGGGGGACTTCAATGCTCATGTGGGAGATGACAGTGACACCTGGAGGGGCGTGGTTGGGAGGAACGGCCTCCCCGATCTGAACCCGAGTGGTGTTTTGTTATTGGACTTCTGTGCTAGTCACGGTTTGTCCATAACGAACACCATGCTCGAGCATAGGGGTGTCCATAAGTGCACCAGGACACCTTAGGTCGGAGGTCAATGATAGACTTTGTAGTCGTTTCATCTGATCTCCGGCCCTATGTCTTGGACACTCGGGTGAAGAGAGGGGCTGAGCTGTCAACTGATCACCACCTGGTGGTGAGTTGGATCCGCTGGCGGAGGAGGAAGCTGGACAGACCTGGCAGGCCCAAACGTATGGTGAGGGTCTGCTGGGAACGTCTGGCCGAGCACTCTGTCGGGGAGGTCTTTAACTCCCACCTCCGGGAGAGCTTTTCCCAGCTTCCGAGGGAGGCGGGGGACATTGAGTCTGAGTGGACCATGTTCTCTACCTCCATTGTGGACGCAGCTGTTCAGAGCTGTGGCCGCAAGGTCTCCGGTGCCTGTCGTGGCGGCAATCCCCGAACCCGGTGGTGGACACCGGAAGTAAGGGATGCCATCAAGCTGAAGAAGGAGTCCTATCGGGCCATGTTAACCTCCAGGACTCCCGAGGCAGCTGACGGGTATCGGCAGGCCAGGCGTGCTGCAGCTCGGGCAGTTGCGGAGGCAAAAACTCGGAACTGGGAGGAGTTCGGGGAGGCCATGGAGAAGGACTATCGGTCGGCCTCGAAGAAATTCTGGCAAACCGTCCGGCGCCTCAGGAGGGGGAAGCAGTACTCTGCCAACACTGTTTACAGTGCGGGTGGGGAGCTGTTGACCTCGACTGGGGACATTGTCGGGCGGTGGAAGGAATACTTTGAGGATCTCCTCAATCCCACCGTCATGTCTTCCACTGAGGAGACTGAGGCTGATGACTCAGAGGTGGACTCGTCCATTACCCAAGCCGAAGTCACTGAGGTGGTTTGCAAGCTCCTCGGTGGCAAGGCACCGGGGGTGGATGAGATCCGCCCTGAGTATCTCAAGTCTCTGGATGTTGTGGGGCTGTCTTGGTTGACACGCCTCTGCAACATCGCGTGGCGGTCAGGGACAGTGCCTCTGGAGTGGCAGACTGGGGTGGTGGTCCCTCTTTTTAAGAAAGGGGACCGGAGAGTGTGCCCCAATTATAGGGGAATCACACTTCTCAGCCTCCCAGGGAAGGTTTACTCCAGGGTACTGGAGAGGAGAATTCGACCAATAGTCGAACCTCGGATCCAGGAGGAACAATGCGGTTTTCGTCCTGGTCGCGGAACACTGGACCAGCTCTATACCCTTCATAGGGTGCTCGAGGGTTCATGGGAGTTTGCCCAACCAGTCCACATGTGCTTTGTGGATCTGGAGAAGGCATTCGACCATGTCCCCCGTAGTATTCTGTGGGGGGTGCTTCGGGAGTATGGGGTTCGGGGCTCTTTGCTAAGGGCTGTCCGGTCCCTGTACGAACGGAGCAGGAGTCTGGTTCGCATTGCCGGCAGTAAGTCAGACCTGTTCCCAGTGCATGTTGGACTCTGGCAGGGCTGCCCTTTGTCACCGGTTCTGTTCATAATTTTTATGGACAGAATTTCTAGGCGCAGCCAGGGGCCAGAAGGAATCCTGTTTGGGAACCACAGGATTTCATCTCTGCTTTTTGCGGATGATGTTGTCCTGTTGGCTTCTTCAAACCAGGACCTTCAGCATGCACTGGGGCGGTTTGCAGTCAAGTGTGAAGCGGCTGGGATGAGAATCAGCACCTCCAAGTCCGAGGCCATGGTTCTCGACCGGAAAAGGGTGGCTTGCCCTCTCCAGGTTGGTGGAGAAGTTCTGCCTCAAGTGGAGGAGTTTAAGTATCTCGGGATCTTGTTCACGAGTGAGGGAAGGATGGAGCGTGAGATCGACAGGCGGATCGGTGCAGCCTCCGCAGTGATGCGGTCGCTTTACCGGTCCGTTGTGGTGAAGAAGGAGCTGAGCCAAAAGGCGAAGCTCTCAATTTACCGGTCGATCTACGTTCCGACTCTCACCTATGGTCATGAGCTTTGGGTAATGACCGAAAGGACAAGATCGCGGATACAAGCGGCCGAAATGAGTTTCCTTCGCAGGGTGGCTGGGCGCTCCCTTAGAGATAGGGTGAGAAGCACAGTCACTCGGGAGGAGCTCGGAGTAGAGCCGCTGCTGCTCCACATCGAGAGGAATCAGCTGAGGTGGCTCGGGCATCTTTTTCGGATGCCTCCTGGACGCCTCCCTGGGGAGGTTTTCCAGGCATGTCCCCCCGGGAGGAGGCCCCGGGGAAGACCCAGGACACGCTGGAGGGACTATGTCTCTCGGCTGGCCTGGGAACGCCTCGGTGTTCTTCCCGAGGAGCTGGCCGAGGTGTCTGGGGAAAGGGAAGTTTGGGCTTCCCTGCTTAGACTGCTGCCTCCGCGACCCGGTCCCGGATAGAGCGGAAGAAGACGAGACGAGACGAAACATCAGTTATATCAGTTAGAGCATGCATCAAACTGAGATTGCATCCATCCATTATCTATACTGCTTATCCGTCAGGGTCACAGAGGGAGCTTGAGCCAATCCCGGCTGACTTTGGGTGAGAAACGGGGTACATCCTGGATAGGTCGTCAATCTATCACGAGGCTACAAAAGAGATAATCAACCATTCACATTAACACCGATGGGCAATTTAGAGTTGCCAGTTGACCTAATCCACATGTCTTTGGATTGTGGGAGGAAACTGGGGCACCCGGAGGAGACACAAGCATGAGGAGAACATGCAAACTCCACACAGAAAGGCCCTGGTTGGCCATGAGGTTCGAACCCAGAACCTTCTTGATGTGAGGTGACAGTGCTAACCACTGTGCCCCCCAAACTTAGAGTTTAAGAATTAAAATTAATGCCAATACATTACAGCCAACAAAGTGTAAGTGCATATGGTGTGTCGAAATGTGCCTTCCCATGCCCAAATCATTTTGGGCTTATTTTGGTTCATTTGTATGATTTTTAACAAGCATTTGAGATGGAAAATTATTAATGATATAATATAGCAACCCTTACTCTATTAATGATATTAAAGCTTCTGTATGTGTTTCGCTGGTGACAGGAAACATATTGTACTTGTGTAGAACATGGCTGAACAAAGATATATGTAAACCTACTCAAAATAAGCTGCCAGATTATATACTGAGTGACTGTATGTTATTTTTGTTGTTGATTTTCAACTGCCAATTATGGGGTTACTTGAAAAAGAAATTAGTAGCCTATAGTGTAACTCAAGTGTGAGATCCTCTCAGTTTAATATATATACAACCCCGATTCCAAAAAAGTTGGGACAAAGTGCAAATTGTAAATAAAAACGGAATGCAATGATGTGAAAGTTTCAAAATTCCATATTTTATTCAGAATAGAACATAGATGACATATCAAATGTTTAAACTGAGAAAATGTATCATTTAAAGAGAAAAATTAGGTGATTTTAAATTTCATGACAACACATCTCAAAAAAGTTGGGACAAGGCCATGTTTACCACTGTGAGACATCCCCTTTTCTCTTTACAACAGTCTGTAAACGTCTGGGGACTGAGGAGACAAGTTGCTCAAGTTTAGGGATAGGAATGTTAACCCATTCTTGTCTAATGTAGGATTCTAATTGCTCAACTGTCTTAGGTCTTTTTTGTCGTATCTTCCGTTTTATGATGCGCCAAATGTTTTCTATGGGTGAAAGATCTGGACTGCAAGCTGGCCAGTTCAGTACCCGGACCCTTCTTCTACGCAGCTATGATGCTGTAATTGATGCAGTATGTGGTTTGGCATTGTCATGTTGGAAAATGCAAGGTCTTCCCTGAAAGAGACGTCATCTGGATGAGAGCATGTGTTGCTCTAGAACCTGGATATACCTTTCAGCATTGATGGTGTCTTTCCAGATGTGTAAGCTGCCCATGCCACATGCACTAATGCAACTCCATACCATCAGAGATGCAGGCTTCTGAACTGAGCGCTGATAACAACTTGGGTCGTCCTTCTCCTCTTTAGTCCGAATGACACGGCATCCCTGATTTCCATAAAGAACTTCAAATTTTGATTCGTCTGACCACAGAACAGTTTTCCACTTTGCCACAGTCCATTTTAAATGAGCCTTGGCCCAGAGAAGATGTCTGCGCTTCTGGATCACGTTTAGATATGGCTTCTTCTTTGAACTATAGAGTTTTAGCTGGCAACGGCGGATGGCACGGTGAATTGTGTTCACAGATAATGTTCTCTGGAAATATTCCTGAGCCCATTTTGTGATTTCCAATACAGAAGCATGCCTGTATGTGATGCAGTGCCGTCTAAGGGCCCGAAGATCACGGGCACCCAGTATGGTTTTCTGGCCTTGACCCTTACGCACAGAGATTCTTCCAGATTCTCTGAACCTTTTGATGATATTACGCACTGTAGATGATGATATGTTCAAACTCTTTGCAATTTTACACTGTCGAACTCCTTTCTGATATTGCTCCACTATTTGTCGGCGCAGAATTAGGGGGATTGGTGATCCTCTTCCCATCTTTACTTCTGAGAGCCGCCACCACTCCAAGATGCTCTTTTTATACCCAGTCATGTTAATGACCTATTGCCAATTGACCTAATGAGTTGCAATTTGGTCCTCCAGCTGTTCCTTTTTTGTACCTTTAACTTTTCCAGCCTCTTATTGCCCCTGTCCCAACTTTTTTGAGATGTGTTGCTGTCATGAAATTTCAAATGAGCCAATATTTGGCATGAAATTTCAAAATGTCTCACTTTCGACATTTGATATGTTGTCTATGTTCTATTGTGAATACAATATCAGTTTTTGAGATTTGTAAATTATTGCATTCCATTTTTATTTACAATTTGTACTTTGTCCCAACTTTTTTGGAATCGGGGTTGTAATAACATTAAGAATATTATAAACTTAAAGCTAGACTGCCTTTCAGATTTTTTAAGTGTAGGTCATAATAAGAATTTTCCCAGACACCCATTTATTTTTGTTTAGTCGATCGAAAGCTACTGAATTTGAATCATAGACTTCTAATTTTATAAAAAAAAATTTTCAATTAATAAATTTAGATCCATGTGGCCCTAAAGTCTATGCTATTTTTTCCTGCTTCACTATGACTCAATACAAGATACTACATCATACATCATGTGGTGGGCTTTCCCCGTTCGCACAAGGCATTGTGGGATACAAATTTGAAACAGGAGAGAAAAATGGAGGACGTGAGTGTGCGAATGAAACATGAAAGGCCAACGACAGTAACAGAAAGCGAGAAGAAAAGACGTTATGGTATATATGAAGGAAAGGAAATGCAGGACCAAACTAATAAATGTCGGCGCTCAGCGAGCACCTCGGTGTGATCAGCTGTTCGTTTAGCGACAGAATGATGGAACTGTCAGTGCACGCTCAAAGGTAAACCTGTAGATGGCAGTAATGCAACACTGTGGATGCCAGCTGCCGTAAAACCCAAAAGAAGAAGAAGAAGATGATGAAGGTAAGCATGTGCATGAGCACACCGGACTTCCTCTGTTTGCTTGACTGCACAAAACGAGCGATTTCATGCACATTATTTGCTTGGGAATCCTATCAAATTAAATAACTTCTCAGCCACAGAATGACCTGGGTTTTTTAGATATTCGAGAAATACTGTAAACATGGCACGGTGGTGTAGTGGTTAGCGCTGTGTTAGCTGGGATAGACTCCAGCTTGCCTGTGACCCTGTAGAACAGGATAAAGCGGCTAGAGATAATGAGATGAGAAATAAACATATATCACAGTGACCAAATGTCCAAGGAAACTAAATTTCCCCAATTTTATGAAATTGAAAGGCCGTCTACTTTTAAGGCTATGTTGTTATTAATGCCAACCTGTCCAACCAAAATCTATCATCATGAGCTGCTGCTGATTTGTCATTAGACCACAATAGATATTTAAACCCAACGAACATGATGCGTTGGTATTTTCACACTGGTTCTTCAATTCCAGATATGTGCAAAAAGTACTTGGTATTAAAAACTAATGGGTCCCCTGGGGAGGGAAAACGATGAGCAGAGGGCGTGACTGAGGTGTATATACCGTATGCTCCCAAACCTCTGCACGATCCTTTCCATATCTCTTTTTTTCTCATATTTTGTTCGATCATTTATCTCACTCTTTTCACTGACTCATTTCCTCTGATCTCTCCTTTTCTTGTCTTGTCACTTCTCTGTATTTCCCATAATGCTCTCCTCTCCCTGCAAGTAGACGTGCCAAGCGGAAGCACCCTTTGATGCATGAAAGCTTGCTTTTTGTTTACCTACACAATGTACAAATACCACAAAGGGAAAGGTGTGCATGTGGGAAGACTTGAGTAAAGCATATCCTTTTTCCTTGTATTCTCTTTCCTTTCTTCCCACCTATCCTCCTCCACTGCCTCCTCCACTCCATTGCATAGAAATCCTGATTGCTTCAACCCTATACAACAGGCCAGAGCGTCAAACGTTTATAATAGCATAACAGGGTCTTTGTTTTAATCGTAATGCACAAACAAGTTGTGTTACAAAGCATCAGAAATGAACAAAGCCTTTCTAATCTTTGCAAGGCAACAGTAATTACCCACCTAACAAAGCACCGATTTTAAACCGTTTTTTGTTTTTTTGTTTTTTTTAAGCTTGGAACATTCCAAAAAATAACTTTGCTCTAATTTTCTGAAATTATAAGTAGTAATAATGGTGTGGTAGTTACGGAAGCCGCGAGAGGCCCTTCATATAATCTTTTTTTATTCACCTTGTTATCCCGAGATAACGACATAATTAATTAATTCAGGATCTCAAGAAAACAACACAACTAATTCAAGATCTCGAGAAAACAAAACCGTTATTTCGAGATCTCGAGAAAACAAAACAATTATTTCATGATCTCGAGTAAACAGCTGAGAAATGGTTCATTCAGGTGCGCCAAGAGACTTGTGATATGCTGACTTTGGGGCTATTTCTCATTCTGTATAGACGCAACTTTGGTCATTAGAATGTCTGGAATAATCGACCACCTAATAAGGCAATATTTTGATCAGGGGTTGACACAGGGAGAGACTGCATTAAGTCTTTTAATAAGGGATAATTTCAAAATTAGTCCGCGGCACCTCCGCAGAAGACTGGCCCGGCTTCGTCTCTACCGACGGAGATACAGTGATCCAGCTGAGATCATGAAATAATTTTGTTTTCTCGAGATCACGGAATAATTGTTTTGTTTTCTCGAGATCTCGAATTAGTTGTGGTGTTTTCTCGAGATCCTGAATTAATTATGTCGTTATCTCGGGATAACAAGGTGAATAAAAAAGATTGTATGAAGGGCCTCTCACGGCTTCTGTAGGTAGTGTTCGTATTAATATAATTAAAATGTTGTAACATGGCAGGATTATCTATAAACTGAGAAATTGTAACATGTCCTCCTAGATTTAAATTCTTAGCTGAGAATGGTCACCATATCTCCTGAAATCAATATGTGACTATTTTATTTCAGAAAAAAAATATCAACACAGGGTTTTGAGTTAACTGCCTTAGCCAGTATCACCATCACTCAAACTGCTTCAGCTACGCAACCAACACAATCCAAAACCCCATCTCAGAAAAGGTCAACCAACTCAACTTGAGGCACAAAATTGGTTCAAATGAGTTTCTAGTGGTTAATTATTTAGTTAACCCAACACTTTCAAAATCAGTGCACTTACTTTGGTCATTTACAATAGGCAAATTTCACAAACCAGGCAGCACGGTGGTGTAGTGGTTAGCGCTGTCGCCTCAAAGCAAGAAGGCTCTGGGGTCGAGCCCAGTGGCTTATGGGGGCCTTTCTGTGTGGGGTTTGCATGTTCTCCCCGTGTCTACGTGGGTTTCCTTCAGGTGCTCTGGTTTCCCCCACAGTCCAGAGACATGCAGGTTAGGGTGGTTCTAAATTGACTGTAGGTGTGAATGTGAATGGTTGTTTGTCTTTATGTGTCAGCCCTGCAATGATTTGGCGACTTGTCCAAGGTGTACCCCACTTCTTGCCCATAGTCACCTGGGATAGGCTCCTGCAACCCTGCACAGGATAAGCGGTTATGGAGATAGGTTTGGATGGATGGAAATTTTGCAAACCTGCTTCATGTGAAACCTGAAATTGTGAACTACAATTAAGAAAGCCATGACCTAAAGGTTAGCGAAGCAGCTTTGGGACCAAAAGGTTGCCAGTTCAATTCCCTGGGCTAGCAGGAATGGCTGAAGTGCCCTTGAGCAAGGCACCTTATCCCCAACTGCTCCCGAGGCTACAGACTGCTGTGGGTATGTCAGGGTCCTGTTGTATGTTGCTCTGGATAAGAGCATCTGCTAAATGTCTGTAATGTAATGTAAAAAAAAAAACAAGTAATGGAAACGTGAATTTAAAATAAATAAATAACATCGCCAAAAAAAAAAAGTTTATACAGTCACGTGAGGTGTTTTTTTAGATGATTACACCAAGTAAAATATCGCGAAATGGAAAGGCGCTTTTTTTCGCATTTGACAAAACACTGTTGGATGCAATTAAAATCCCACGCCAAATATCAGGTCTTGGAGAGCCGAATGAGTATTGAGAGAGGACAAAACTCAACTTTACTCGAGTAACATCTCTCAACGGAAACACAAACCATTCACAATTATGTGCTGCCAATTTAAAAAAAAAAAAAAAAATATATATATATATATATATATATATATATATATATATATATATATATATATTTTGCACAATATGTCAATGGAAACTGGGTGATACTGACAGAAAGAGCTTATACGGTAGATATGGTAGATTATGCTATTCCACTTGAATAAGTATGGAGGTGTCTGGCCTAGTTTGAAAGATGGCGTCTCCCCTTCATAAAAACCAGTCATAACACCATCTGTTGTATGCTGAGCAGCCAAACAACAAGCACTACAGTTGCAGTTGGAGGACATGAGGTCATGAGGTCAAGAGGGGGTTAAAGCAAACAGGCCACTGTTTGTTTTCCCATTGTCTTTCTACGTGCCTATTATGGAATGAGGGAGAGAGACAAAACAAACAAGTATTCGAAAACATTTTCAATTTTGATGTCTCTGTTTGTCCTCGATGTATCACATCTTTCATGCTTTATAGTTGCAACAGAATCAGCAGCAACGAAGTTGGCTTTTCAACCATATGGTTTAGAGCTCTAATACGTACCATATGCAATAGAGCTTACCAGTTCCCTCTGTTGTCCTTTAAAAAAATACATCCGTATATGTGAGGTCCAGTAATCCTTAGAGATTTTGGGCTTATTCAAGGGTAATTAAACTGGAAGCTCAATGCAACCTTATCCAGTCTACACGTCTATATTAGCTAGAGATAAATTAATTACAATGGATTCTAAATTGTGGTTTTGAGAAGAGTGTGTGTTCATGAAGCACTGTGTTTATGAGTCAATCCCATACCACCCTCATGGCCACTGCGTAATGGTCATGTACGGTAGATGGGAGAAAGAAGCAGCTGTTATGACAGATGCTGCATTGCTGGCACACCTGGAAGTGTCACCCTCTCCTTTGTGGGCACTAATGAACACAAAGTTAGGAGGAATATGGAAATAAATAACAAATGGCAGGCCAATCCTAGCCCATCACAAATAGACACTTTAAAATACTGCATGTTCCAATTCAGTAATAACGTTATAGGCGGCACGGTAGTGTAGTGGTTAGCACTGTCGCCTCACAGCAAGAAGGTTCTGGGTTTGAGCCCAGCAGCCGACAAGGGCCACTCTGTATGAAGTTTGCATGTTCTCCCTGTGTCTGCATGGGTTTCCTCCGGGTGCTCTGGTTTCCCCCACAGTCCAAAGACTTGCAGTATAGAGGATGTGCAGTCACGTGACCCGTCCGTGTGTACTCCACCATATTGGACGGCTTCAGGATTGTTTACCTTGCGTGAGCGTAATGGATCCAGGGAGTAATCCCCAAGAAAATTTGGAAAATACCCCATCTACATCGTGCGATAACTTGTCTAAGTTTGTTCAGCATCTTGAAGGTGACGTGAGGCAGCGTTACGTGGAAAAGTGTTCCAGGTTGGGGATTGCAGATCCGTACAACTTGCCGCAATCCTTGTTCAGGGAAATTCGGAGCTGCGGTGCCGGCGATTTGCCCAATCTGGCCTACCATGACATTTACAATTTTCTTGTTAATCGTGAATCGTGTTACACTGGCAAAGCCCTCAAAGCTTACAAGAGCCTGGAAGCTTATAAATATTTTGTTGCAGGATGGGTATCCTAACTATACTTCTGGAAGGTTCCGAAGAAGAATGTCTACTTGATAACCTCACGGGTAAGTGGCATTAAGACGTTTATCATAAAGAGACTATGCAGGACGTTTTATCGTAAGAATGTTCGAAATCTAAACTCAGTTCCAGATAATGACAGGGTTGTAAATATGTATGTTTTTGTCTGAAAAAAAAATCACAAATCACCGCTATCTTTATCTGTGCAGAATTATTATTCAATATCAGATATAAATGTATTAGAAGATTACACCTACCTGATATGAAGCGTTCGCTACAAATTCGGCTGGTAGAACTGGGGTACCAGTTTTCTCTTCGCACAGCGGACACCCATTTTGCGTGTCTCTCCTCGTCTGCGGGGAATCTATAAAATGACAGGCCCTCCTTTTGGCCCTGTCTATTGGTACAACCAAATGCTGAACAAGATATAACCATTCTCGAAAGATCTACTCCCACACACTTGATAATTAGAACGAGTTCGTCTAAGTTCTATGCGCGGCCATGCCGTCCAAGATGGCAGATGAACAAATATCACGTGACGTCACGTGCACGCTCTCTATAGGTTAACTGGCTACTCTAAATTGCCCATTGATCACGCTTGAAGAGGGGTGGGCTCTGTCAAGTTTAATTGCCCTAGACACACCGATGATACTGTTAAAATGTGATCATTAGTGCCCCTAAAAGCCCTTGCTGGCTATGGAATGAAGAAGAATAATGTTATAATAGGATAAAGAAGGATTTAGGTGTTGACCCTGTACATGAGGGTCATTTGTGCTAATATTAGGTTGAAATTAGCCTTGTATTTCTTTCTACTTACATATTAAATAAAACTCACTGGACGTGGAAGGGCTTAAAAACATCACACCTATTCTGGAACAACTGCTAAAACTGCCCCATATTGCTTTTGGACTACTCCTGATTTGGGTTAAGTATTGTTTTGGGTCTCAATCCCAGTGGTTCACTTTTGCTTCAATGAAAATTTGTTTGAGAGTTTGGAGGTATGCACCTTGCTTCCTCTGTGAGTGTCTGCAAACTATATTCACCCATAAATCTTCTGTTCATATCTATTATTAGGAATTAGGAATCTCCAAACACTAACATCTCCAAAGATCTCAAATGGGAGATAAATACAACAACCACAAACAAAAAACTTCAGCATTTTTTTTTCTTTCGGATGTTGCAGAAACTCAACATTTCTCACCTGGTTGTGTCTCTGTTCTACAGATCCACCATCAAGAGCATCTTAACCTCATCACCGTTACGAAAATTAACCATGGTTTTACTATGAAAACTAACCATGGTTTTACCATGGTTTATAGTTATTCATAGTTTTCATGGCTTTTTGGGTAACCATGAAAACCATGGTGCATTTTACCTCAATGTTCACTTAAATTTTTAGGTTCTAATGGCCCTTTTCCACTACCCTTTTTCAGCTCACTTCAGCTCGCTTCAGCTCACTTCAGCCCGACACGGCTCGCGTTTCGACTACCAAAAACCAGCACGACTCAGCTCGTTTCAGCCCTGCTTAGCCCCTAAAACTCGCACCGTTTTGGAGTGGGGCTGAAGCGAGCCAAGCCGTGCCGAGTGAGGCTGGGGGCATGAGCAGACACTCCCCTGTGCACTGATTGGTGAGGAGGAGTGTCCTCACATGCCCACACACGCCCCGCGAGCGCGCTGGGATCTGTAAACACCGCAAACCCGGAAGGAGAAGAATTACGAATTACGAGAATTATGAAGCCTTATGCGCCTCGCCTCATCTATACGCTCTTGCCAGTATCTGTCCGCGTTGTCGGTGACAACAAGCCACAGCACCAAGACCAGCAACACTAACGACTCCATGTCCTCCATGTTTATTGTTTACTATTCGGGTCGTGAGACTACCGCTTAAAAGATCACTGATGTCACTGTTTGCGCTGCTTAACGACATCACCTGACGTCCACCCACTTTCACTAACTCCACCCAATGTGTCCACCCACTTCCAGCCAGCACGGTTCAGCGCGGCTGTAGTTGAAATGCAACTCCAACAGCCCCACTCAGCTCGACTCAGCACGGCACGGCTCAGCCCGACTCAGCCGCGTTTGTAGTGGAAAAGCGGCATAAGTAAATGTTAATGTATCTGGGCTGTTAATCGAGATCCTTCTCTACAGCATTGACTGTTGGATGAAAGCATGGTAATACTACAGTTAGTGCATCCTTTTAAAAACCATACCCTTACGGAAATCTACCATGGTTTACTATGGTTTTACCATGGTTTTTATGTAGTAACCATGATTCTACCATGGTATCTCATGGTTATTCTAAGTACTATGAACCAACCATAGTATTACTATGGTTCATCCATGGTAGTAACCATGGTTCTACTATGGTATTTCATGGTGATTCTAAGTACTATGAACCAACCATAGCATTACTGTGGTTTATCCATAGTACTGCAGTAGCTGTGGTAGCATCATAGTTGTATAGTCATAGGTCATAATAGATCATAGTAACTACGAAATTAGTTTAAAAAGGGATAGTATGGTATTTAAAAGGATGCACTAACTGTAGTATTACCATGCTTTCGTCCAACAGTCAATGCTGTAGAGAAGGATCTCGATTAACAGCCCAGATACATTAATATTTACTTAGAACCTAAAAATTTAAGTGAACATTGAGGTAAAATGCACCATGGTTTTCATGGTTACCCAAAAAGCCATGAAAACCATGAATAACTATAAACCATGGTAAAACCATGGTTAGTTTTCATAGTAAAACCATGGTTAATTTTCATAAGGGTACTATCCCTTTTTAAACTAATTTCGTAGTTACTATGACCTATTACACATACAACTATGATGCTACCACAGCTACTGCAGTACTATGGATAAACCACAGTAATGCTATAGTTGGTTCATAGTACTTAGAATCACCATGAAATACCATAGTAGAACCATGGTTACTACCATGGATGAACCATAGTAATGCTATGGTTGGTTCATAGTACTTAGAATAACCGTGAGATACCATGGTAGAATCATGGTTACTACATAAAAACCATGGTAAAACCATAGTAATCCATGGTAGATTTTCGTAAGGGCAATACTTGTGGTTCACGTCAGTTTCCTCTTGAACAAACAGCAGCAAATTGTGCACACTGGTTCAGGAGCCGCACAATATCAAGGCCAAGAACCAAGCTGGCCCTAGCACACCTAACGGAACTATCTGTTTCATAAACAGTACCACTCCATCAGAACATCTGAAGGTTTTTTATTTTTTCCCCCAACAGTGGTCACTCCTCTCAACAAGCCATCCGGAACAAATAAGTAAAACCGACCTTCCCTTCACCTAATAGCATTGAATGTGAACTTCATTTTGTATTTACTGTTTATTGCTCTGTATTTAATAGCTTCATTTTGTAGGTCTGTATGACTGCATGTTTAAACACTTTTTGGATTGCACATTACACATTCTTCCTGTGTGAATTTGGTCAATAAACTGATTCTGATTTTAGATTAGGCCTATTTGATATTTATTAGGCTATGACATCCAGCTGGGATAGGCTCCAGTTTGCCCACGACCCTGTACAGCATAAGCGACTACAGATAATGGATGGATGGATGGATGGATGGATGGATGGATGGATAGGTTATGACATCCCGGAATTTGTAAATTGAAATCGCTTCCTTCACACAGTCAAGCAAACTGAGGAAGTCCGTGTGCACATGCGCAGGTTTACCTTTTTCTTCTTTGTTTCCTTCTTCTTTTGGGTTTTACGGCAGCTGGCATCCACAGTGTTGCATTACAGCCATCTACAGGTTTATCTTGACCGTGCACTGACAGTTCCATCATTCTGTCGCTAAACGAACAGCTGATCACACCGAGGTGCTCGCTAACCGCCGATATTTATTAGTTTGGTCCTGTGTTTCCTTTCCTTCGTATATAACATAACGTCTTTTCTTCTCATTTTCCCTTACTGTAGTCAGTCTTCCATGTTTCATTAGCGCCATCCGTTTTCCTCTCCTGTTTCAAATCTGTATCCCACAATGCCTTGCGCAAATAGGGAAAGCCCATCAAGTCATGCATGACGTAGTGTCTTGAATTGGGTCATGGTGAAGCAGGAAAACATAGCTATTTGTTCTATTCTTAAAAAAAAAACGCAATTGGAAGTCTCATCTCATCTCATTATCTCTAGCCGCTTTATCCTGTTCTACAGGGTCGCAGGCAAGCTGGAGCCTATCCCAGCTGATTATGGGCGAAAGGTGGGGTACACCCTGGACAAGTCGCCAGGTCATCACAGGGCTGACACATAGACACAGAGAACCATTCACACTCACATTCACACCTACGGTCAATTTAGAGTCACCAGTTAACCTAACCTGCATGTCTTTGGACTGTGGGGGAAACCGGAGCACCCAGAGGAAACCCACGCGGACACGGGGAGAACATGCAAACTCCGCACAGAAAGGCCCTCGCCGGCCACGGGGCTCGAACCCGGACCTTCTTATTGTGAGGCGACAGCGCTAACCACTACACCACCGTGCCGCTCCAATTGGAAGTCTGTGATTCAAATTCCATAGCTATCGGTCCACTAAACAAAAATAATTGGGTGTCAGGGAAAATTCTGTTTATGACCTACACTTGAAAAATCTGAAAGGCAGTCTAGCTTTAAAAGAAAGCAATTCACTGCCTAGCTTTCACCCTCAGTTGTGTGCAACAGTAAACAGTGCAGCTCACAGGCTGATTTAGAATGAGTTGAATAAATTCCTTGCTTAAAGATCTGAGGAATGAACAGTCCTTGTGGAGACATTTGCGTCTTCCTGAGCTAGAATGGTTTCCAGGTATTCGCTTCTTCCTGAGATATTATTTATCTTTTTCAGTCTTTCAATCTGTTGGCTTATTTTGGAAAGAAATTCTCTTCAACTCACAGGTGGTCATAGGAAGGAGCCCCATATCTATAGATATACTGTATAGTCCATACAGTTATACCAGTCCTCTTTCCCTTTATCAGGATTCCTGTTCTCCGTTTGTTTTTATTTCTGATCCCTTTAGACTTCACTGCTGGATTATTTAGTCAAAGTTTTTTGGCTTTGGACAGATAGTGCTGTTTTTGACCATTTTTTTTTTTTTGGACCAAAAAGTTTTGGTGAACTCAAAATATTCTTCGGTTACCTTGACAGAAAGAGTCCGTACTGCATCGATGAACTCAAAACATTTTTCAATTACTTTGACAGAAAGGGAGGGCACTGCATCAGTGCACCTTTCAAGCACCGTGAGCACCTAGCAAAGCATTATTAGTGTGAGATTGGGAGAAGGTGGAGGGGCTTCTGAAGAGTGTCAGTTAGAATCAGAGTGTTTAAAAGATCTGCACAAGTGCGGTTTCATTATGCAAAAAAAAGGACGGCACTTTTGGTGTATTTTGGAGTGCGTCCCAGCATATGCTAAAGTTAAAACGAGAAGCTCCTGTGCAAAATGTGTAAAGGTTGGCAGGCCTGAGATAGGCGTCTGAATGGTCTCATCTTGTTATCTCTAGCCGCTTTATCCTTCTACAGGGTCGCAGGCAAGCTGGAGCCTATCCCAGCTGACTACGGGCGAAAGGCGGGGTACACCCTGGACAAGTCGCCAGGTCATCACAGGGCTGACACATAGGCCCTGTCCACATTGTATGTGGCCTCACCCAATACGCTGTCGTTTTGAAAAAAATCTCCATAAACACGGCGTCGTTTCGATTCACTGGAAACGACCCAAAACGCTGTAGTACATATGCCAGGCCTGTATGTGGCGCTGTGACGCCACCACACCAATACACTAAAACCAGAAGAGAAGCCATGGAGCATGCGTATAAAGGTCACGCGCTGTTTACAAAACAAGCTCATAACACGAGAAGTTTTGTTGCTCCTCGCAGTAATATAAAAGCAGAAGGTTTTGTTGTAGCAGCTGTAATAGACTGAGTTGTTTCTGCAGTACGAGCACAAGCCTGTAGTCCGCTGTTGTTGTTGTTATGACGCGTCTAGCGGCGGCGGCTGAGGTTAAAGGTTAGAGAGGCGGGATTTATACGTCATTGTTTCTGAAAAAATCCGCTTCGCCGTCCAGACGACTCCGGGCTATCCGGCATTTTTGGATTTTCCCACTCTAGGACCCGTTTTCAAAAAATACCGGTTTCACACCTCGAAAAAGCCAGCTCCGTCTGGACGCAAGGCCGAAATTATAAAGTATTTATGCGGATTCGACAAAAACATACTTGTGTGGACAGGGCCATAGACAACCATTCACACCTACGGTCAATTTAGAGTCACCAGCTAACCCAACCTGCATGTCTTTGGACTGTGGGGGAAACCGGAACACCCGGAGGAAACCCACGCGGACACGGGGAGAACATGCAAACTCCGCACAGAAAGGCCCTCGCCGGCCACGGGGCTCAAACCCGGACCTTCTTGCTGTGAGGTGACAGCGCTAACCACTACACCACCATGCCGCCCTTCTGAATGGTTATTTTTGATATTCTCCATCTCGTCTGCACCCCTTGCAGTTCTTTCATGCTCCACTAGGAGGGTTTTGAATACCTCTGATACAGAGTGCTGTGAATAATGTGAAATGTGAATAAATAAAGATTTAAGCATGACAGGAAGATTTTAGACGAACAGGCTACGGCATTTATGAACGCTTCTAGCGAGCTATAATTAGCTACATAGATAATGTACATAGATAATTGTTTTGTATGATGACATAGTTCTGTCATTGTAAAATATGTGTGACGTACTGTATTATCATAAACGGGCGGCAAAGTGGTGTAGTGGTTAGCGCTGTCGCCTCACAGCAAGAAGGTCCGGGTTTGAGCCCCGTGGCCGGCGAGGGCCTTTCTGTGTGGAGTTTGCATGTTCTCCCCGTGTCCGCGTGGGTTTCCTCCGGGTGCTCCGGTTTCCCCCACAGTCCAAAGACATGCAGGTTAGGTTAAAGTGCCATTCCACCATTGGATGTATTCTTTGGCATAAAATACAAATATTTTATGACAACATGACTAGACAGAAAAATCTTTTAGCTTCAAAATGATATATCAAACATAATTTTTTGACAACGACAAGTATATTAATTTTGCGACCAAAGTCACCTACCCTTTTAATTTCCGCGCGGTAGTGAAACGTGATGTCATCGGCAGGTTCCCCTTCTTGTGTACCACGTGTCGGTCTATTTTTAGACCAGGAAACCCCCAAAGTGAGAGAGTCATTTCTCCTCGTATATGGGGGCCAAAAAAATTGCGAAAAATTGAGTTAATCTTTCAGTTAGCTAGATTTATTGGTATTAGCTAGATTTATTGGTATTTTTATCGCGTTCTATCCGCCATTGCTGATAATATGTGCCACGTCACACGTCACGTGGTACACAAGAAGGGGAACCTGCCGATGACATCACGCGCAGAAATTAAAAGGGTAGGTGACTTTGGTCGCAAAATTAATATACTTGTCATTGTCAAAAACTTATGTTTGATATATCATTTTGAATCTAAAAGATTTCTCTATCTAGTGATACCATTTATATCTCATCTCATTATCTCCAGCCACTTTATCCTGTTCTACAGGGTCGCAGGCAAGCTGGAGCCTATCCCAGCTGACTACGGGCGAAAGGTGGGGTACACCCTGGACAAGTCGCCAGGTCATCACAGGGCTGACACATAGACACAGACAACCATTCACACTCACATTCACACCTACGGTCAATTTAGAGTCACCAGTTAACCTAACCTGCATGTCTTTGGACTGTGGGGGAAACCGGAGCAACCGGAGGAAACCCACGCGGACACGGGGAGAACATGCAAACTCCACACAGAAAGGCCCTCGCCGCCACGGGGCTCGAACCCGGACCTTCTTGCTGTGAGGCTACAGCGCTAACCACTACACCACCGTGCTGCCCTTACCATTTATATATGTTGTCAAAATATATTGTATTTTATGCCAAAGAATACATCCAATGGTGGAATGGCACTTTAACTGGTGACTCTAAATTGACCGTAGGTGTGAATGTGAGTGTGAATGGTTGTCTGTGTCTATGTGTCAGCCCTGTGATGACCTGGCGACTTGTCCAGGGTGTACCCCGCCTTTCGCCCATAGTCAGCTGGGATAGGCTCCAGCTCGCCTGCGACCCTGTAGAACAGGATAAAGCGGCTAGAGATAATGAGATGAGAGATGAGATAATCATAAACCACATATCATATGATAAACATGTTAGCATGTGCAAAAACAAGATGGATCTCACTTAGTTGTTGTTTTTAACATTTTCAGGTTTATACACATCGTGATAAAGTATAGCACACAGCTCTGTAGAACATATGACGATATGACTCTTATGGGATTGCGACTGAGATGAAGTCGATGGAAAGGAGTCAGGACAGAGATGGGGCTTGTCGGAATTACCGTATGTGTTGTCTCACACACATTTCTTGTACCCTCACTAGAGTTTTGTCTTTTCCACTCTCTCCTGTATTAATTTTGCATTGCCTGTGTAGTTTTATTCAACATACTGTAGGTGATGACATTAATTTAGCTTTTTTTATGCAGGATGAACAAAGAGCCTCCTGAATAAGCCAGTGTTGCCTGCTGTGTGGTACAAGATTTTTTTTTTTAGAAATGCCAGAGCTAATGGGAACACTTTCTTTGAAGGCCATATAAATAATGATCTATAAATAAATTCATGATAATGTTATAACACATTCATATCATGCACACAGTTATAATTTTCTTAGCACTATTCTATATCTATTATGCATTAAGAATTGTTAAAGCTAGATGGCCTTTCGATTTCATAAAATCGGTGAAATTTACTTCCCTCTGAAATGTGGTCATTGTGATATATGTTTATTTCTGTAATATCCAAAACATATCAGGTCATTCCGTGACTGGGAGTTTATTTAAGTTGAGCGGATTCCTGAGCAAATAATGTGCATGAAATCACTCGCTTCGCGCAGTCAAACGGATCGAAGAAGTCCGTGTGCTGCGCATGCGCAGGTTTACCTTCTTCTTTTGGGTTTTACGGCAGCTGGCATCCACATTACTGCCATCTACTGTACAGGTTTACCTTTGACCGCGCACTGACAGTTCCATCATTCTGTCGCTAAACGAACAGCTGATCACACCGAGGTGCTCGCTGACCGCCGATATTTATTAGTTTGGTCCTGCGTTTCCTTTCCTTCATATATAACATAATGTCTTTTCTTCTCTCTTTCCGTTACTGTAGTCGGTCTTTCACGTTTCATTTGCACACTCACGTCCTCTATTTTTTTTTCTCCTGTTTCAAATTTGTATCTCACAATGTCTTGCACGAACAGGGAAAGCCCACCACGTCATGCATGATGCAGTATCTTGTATTGCATTATGGTGAAGCAGGAAAAAATAGTGGAGAATTTAGGGCCACATGGCCCTAAATTCATTAATTGTTCTATTTAAAAAAAATAAAATTGGACGTCAGTAGCTTTCGGTCCACTAAACAAAAATAATTGGGTGTCGGGAAAATTCTTTTTATGACCTACACTTGAAAAATCTGAAAGGCAGTATAGCTTTAATATATCAATTCTTATAATTATTGCAAACAACACATTGTCAATGACAGTCAGGTTGTATTCATTTTATATATATATATATATATATATATATATATATATATGGTGGTGTAGTGGTTAGCGCTGTCGCCTCACAGCAAGAAGGTCCTGGGTTCGAGCCCCATGGCCGGCGAGGGCCTTTCTGTGTGGAATTTGCATGTTCTCCCCATGTCCGCGTGGGTTTCCTCCGGGTGCTCCGGTTTCCCCCACAGTCCAAAGACATGCAGGTTAGGTTAACTGGTGACTCTAAATTGACCGTAGGTGTGAGTGTGAATGGTTGTCTGTGTCTATGTGTCAGCCCTGTGATGACCTGGCGACTTGTCCAGGGTGTACCCCGCCTTTTGCCCATAGTCAGCTGGGATAGGCTCCAGCTTGCCTGCGACCCTGTAGAACAGGATAAAGCGGCTAGAGATAATGAGATGATATATATATATATACTTGCAGATCTGACAACAATGTTAATCTCATACAGACTCAGTTTTTTAAATAAGAATTCAATGCACCAACACATTCAGCTGTTTCTTTCTGAACTTGTATTTCCTTTTTATTCTTGTGCTTTTTGACACCTCGATGGCTGTCCACTTCCTGAACTTCACATTGGCTTTTGAACACCAGTTTGTGCCTCATGCAGAGATTAATGCGCAGTCTGAGGAGCAGTTTGTGTAATGAGCCACTGCCTTGGTCAATATCAGGTTAATGCTAGATGCTTTGTGAGGAAGTTTGTGGCCACGGCTGCACCTCCTCACGTATACTACCAGGCAAAAGTTTGTACTCATTCATAGGTTTTTCTATATTTGGACTTTTTTCTACATTGTAGAACAATATTGAAGACATAACAACTATGAAATAGCATCTGGAACATATATGGAATTATGTGGTAAACAAAAAAAAGTCTTAAAAAGCAAATTATGTTTGATATGAGGCGGCATGGTGGTGTAGTGGTTAGCACTGTCGCCTCACAGCAAGAAGGTTCTGGGTTCGAGCCCAGTGGCTGACAGGGACCTTTCTGTGTAGAGTTTGCATGTTCTCCCCGTCTCTGTGTGGGTTTCCTCTGGGTGCTCCGGTTCCCCCCACAGTCCAAAGACATGCAGGTTAGGTTAACATGGGGTGGCCTTAGGCTGAGGTGCCCTTGAGCGAGGCACCTACCCCCCAATTGCTCCCCAGGCACTGTTAGCATGGCTGTCTACTACTCTGGGTATGTGTGTGTGCTCATTGCTCACGTGTGTGTTCACTGCTTCAGATGGGTTAAATCCAGAGAGGAATTTCACAAGTGTACATGTGATGAATAAAGTTCTTCTTCTTCTTCTTCTTCTTCTTCTTCAGAGTTGGAAATTTTGTTTAAGGTGATACATTTGGAAATGTCAATTCCAATAAAGAACTAGATTTTATTTCTTTCCTGGACATGTTCATCAAAGCAACTTCCAAGATTTGTACATAGAAAAGTACATTATTTTCCCAGTCCCTTTAAAATTTCGTTGACATCCTTTCAAGTTATTCACACTCCTTCTTCTCCTGTACTGATCTTGTAAACCAGGATCTCACTTTAGGCAACTTGATTTCGATCCTTTGGAGCAAGATATTCAGTTCTTGGTCCAGTTTGGTAACATCATGTTTTTTTAAAGATATTCTTCCTGGGGTGGCACGGTGGTGTAGTGGTTAGTACTATCGCCTCACAGCAAGAAGGTCCAGGTTCGAGTTCCGTGGCCGGCGAGGGCCTTTCTGTGTGGAGTTTGCATGTTCTCCCCGTGTCCGCGTGGGTTTCCTCCGGGTGCTCCGGTTTCATCCAAAGACATGCAGGTTAGGTTAACTGGCGACTCTAAATTGACCGTAGGTGTGAATGTGAGTGTGAATGGTTGTCTGTGTCTATGTGTCAGCCCTGTGATGACCTGGCGACTTGTCCAGGGTGTACCCCGCCTTTCGCCCGTAGTCAGCTGGGATAGGCACCAGCTTGCCTGCGACCCTGTAGAACAGGATAAAGTGGCTAGAGATAATGAGATGAGATGAGATATTCTTCCTGTTTATTTACAGTATCTCTCTTCACCACTCTGTCTACTGCTTCATAATGGATCATACCATGCTGCTTTCTTTTCGATGATGTATATCAGATATTCTATGTTCTCTGACATGCTCCTGTCCCTGTAATAACTTTCCCTGCTGCATTTTCATGGTCAATCATGGCAATATAAAGCCGAAAACACAATAACGCCTCAGGTCCTCACATATTCTTCCTCCAGCACTGTTCATTCAAAACATAATGACTTTTGAAACCCAGCACCCAGACTGTACATACACCAATACAATGATGCATAGCTCTATGCAATTTTGATAAATATGAGCAATTTTAATTGTTCATTAATATGACGGAACTGAGCTGTCCTGTATTTTTTTTTTTTTACTTCGATTTATGCTTTGCACGCTTTTACAGTAATCCCCAAGGGCTCTATTATCACTGATCCCTTTTACACATCTGACTGTTTGCAGAGCAATCTTTGTTTTGCTTCGGTTTACTTTTTAATTTCGTATACTTTTACACCAATTATAATGGGACTGGGGCGGCATGGTGGTGTAGTGGTTAGCGCTGTCGCCTCACAGCAAGAAGGTCCGGGTTCGAGCCCCGTGGCCGGCGAGGGCCTTTCTGTGTGGAGTTTGCATGTTCTCCCCGTGTCCGCGTGGGTTTCCTCCGGGTGCTCCGGTTTCCCCCACAGTCCAAAGACATGCAGGTTAGGTTAACTGGTGACTCTAAATTGACCGTAGGTGTGAATGTGAGTGTGAATGGTTGTCTGTGTCAGCCCTGCGATGACCTGGCGACTTGTCCAGGGTGTACCCCGCCTTTCACCCGTAGTCAGCTGGGATAGGCTCCAGCTTGCCTGCGACCCTGAAGAACAGGATAAAGCGGCTACAGATAATGAGATGAGATAATGGGACTGTAAACATATGTTATAGTCTGCCCTACATTTCTCATATTTTTTTCAGTTCTGCAAGACCTGAGAGGGTCAGGTTCTAGGCCAAAGCCTTACAGACGGATATATTTATCTTCATCTTCACCAGAGTGATAAAATGGGCAAAGTGTGAATTCTACCTTATCTGTAAAACACATTGACGTAGATGAATATGGTTGCCAGTGGAGCCATGTTAGATGACAAGTTCTCATGTCTGCTCTTCTCTCCGACATCCACTGTCTTGCCAATAAGCTGAACAACCTAAAACTTCAACTTGCTAGGCTGCTAGAGTTTTATTTTTATTTCTTATATTAACGGAGACATGACATAACACACTAACTGCTTTTCTCACAAGCAGGATCAGAGCATCTGTGTCATTAATCTCAGGAAGATACTTGTGGAGGAGGTGTTCAGAAAGCATCTAATATGTCACCAATATGTCTCCCAAAAACACCTGCTTGTTTGTGCTCCATTCAGCCAGGGGTTTTTGAGGGGTTTTAAAACATTTTGATAATTATCTTCAGTTTATTACCTCCGCCAGCTTTGCTGGAGGAGGTTATGTTTTCACCTCCATTTGTTTGTCTATTTCCAATATAACTCAAAAAGTAGTGGATGGATTTTGATGAAATTTGGAGGAAAGGTGGGCCATTGGCCAAGGAAGAATCAGTTAGATTTTGACGCAAATCTGAATATGCGGCTTGACGGAAGTAGGCACTCTACCGAATGCCCTTCTAGTTTAATTGGTTTTTACTTCCTCCTGCATATTTTCTATCATGAATATTATTTTTAACTAGAAGGGCACTCAGTAGAGTGGATACCTCTGCCAAGCCACGTATTCAGATTTGCATCAAAATCTAAATCAACTGTTCCTTGACTTATGGCTCAACATTCCTCAAAATTTCCTCAAAATCTGTTCACTACTTTTTGAGTTCATTGGGAACAAACAAACAAACAGAGCCAAAAACATAACCTCCTCCACCAAAGCTGACAGAGATGAATATTAAATCTTATTAAATATTAATCCAACTATTTGTTCTGGTATTGTGTAAATAAGAAAACCTATGTTCTTTACTGCATCAGTTAAAGTATATTTTCTTCAATTAAGTGAGACGAGGGTGGCACGGTGGTGTAGTGGTTAGCGCTGTCGCCTCACAGCAAGAAGGTCCGGGTTCGAGCCCCGTGGCCGGCGAGGGCCTTTCTGTGCGGATTTTGCATGTTCTCCCCATGTCCGCGTGGGTTTCCTCCGGGTGCTCCGGTTTCCCCCACAGTCCAAAGACATGCAGGTTAGGTTAACTGGTGACTCTAAATTGACCGTAGGTGTGAATGTGAGTGTGAATGGTTGTCTGTGTCTATGTGTCAGCCCTGTGATGACCTGGCGACTTGTCCAGGGTGTACCCCGCCTTTCGCCCATAGTCAGCTGGGATAGGCTCCAGCTTGCCTGCGACCCTGTAGAACAGGATAAAGCGGCTAGAGATAATGAGATGAGATGAGATTTCATGCCGTGTTGTTTATCCTGCTTCGATTAGATTTTGTTCATGTGTACTGTGTTGCACACTGCATAAAATGTGTATTTATTGTATTTCTTTTTTTTAATAACCTGTCCTATTCTGTGCTGTTTAACAGAGTAGCACTGCTGCGGTATTGCTTTCTATGTGCCACAGTCCTCCAAGCACAATATTTTGTGCCACATAAATACGTTTTCAATCAAAATCACTATACTTCACTTTAATCTCACTGACATTGTTTTGCTTAAAATTCATACCCTTCCAAAGCTGCTCAAGCACAGGTATACTTGCTAGTGTGAGCTGGAAAGTCGTTCCCTGGCTCGGTATATCTGTCACAACTGGTGCCAAAAGTGGCATCACAATAACAAACTGCTAGTAGGGTCCATTTACAGATGCAGTCAATAATCTGATGTTTTATACATACTGTATATCAGATGTATTTAAATGACAGTGGTTCACAAGTATAGCAACACATTTTCATGAGCGGTGGTTACAGATGGTCAGTATTCGAAGTGGTTGCATGGGCATCGCTGAAAACTTTTGTCCTTGAAATTTGAGCTTTTCAGCCATTTACGTTATGGGTGTGGTCTCTGCAGATGTTAGTGTGCTGAGAATGAAAGATTGTGCCTGCTGGCATAGAGCCATTTGAGGAATAACAACCTGCCAGTGACAAAAGTACTGTTGACAGACAGTGGGACCCAAAGTGCCCTCTCTTCTGGCTGTGCAAGTCACTTCCTGTGGAGCTCTCAAAGGAAAAATGCGGCGGCAGAGCTGAGTGGGCAGGGACGTTCTCTGTGCATTAACATCACTGTAGAGGATGATTTGTTCGTAGGGTCTTACTAATTTTCTCCATTTAGCCATTACAAATGATAAGTCAGGGTTATCAGTCGCACTTGTTGTTCTAACTTCATTCATATGACGTCCAACATACTGTAATAGTTCTTGTCCATTTCAATTACTGATCGATTTTTGCATGAGCTCAATGATCATGTTGTGCACATCAAACTATATATTAGGACTGAGAATTATTTCTGTATGGATGTATTATTGTGCCACTTGAATGAATTAAATGAAAGGCATTCCTATAACACGTACTCGCTTAAGATTTAACCGTGAGCAGAGGTGGACAGTAACGAAGTACATTTACTTAGTACACTTTTTGAGTATCTGTACTTTACTTGAGTATTATTTTTTTTTGGAGACTTTAACTTCACCACATTTGAAAGGCAAATATTGTACTTTTCACTCCACCACATTTCTATCAGGCTCCTCATTACTTGTTACTATGAAGCAGACGTGAAAGTGGATGTTTTTTCTTTTCTTTTCTAAAACGTGATGGTTTTTTTGCAGGTGACTCTGAGACAGTCTATCAGTAATCACTAGGGTCACGTCACGTCCATAGACTATAAAATCAAGTTCAGTGATTTCTCAGCAGCGTTATTTAACACGATCAGTTGACAGCAGAATGGAAGGAGGCGGTTCTTCTGGAGAATGCACGCACTCATGGCCCATGAACCCCTGTTTCAGTTTTCTGAAAGGATTAAAGATTCGTTTCATTTTAAATGTTTGCTTTGTTTGTCTAAAACGGAGCACGTCACGGCCTACAAAAACTCGTCATCCAATCTGCGGAAGCATATTGAGGGATATAAACGTTTTATTCCAAGAGAAAGCTTGCAGTGAAGTTGTCTGTGCTTTTAAAGCTAGCGATAATGTTGCAATAGCTATGCAATCTGGTTAGTCAATTGACTTTCTATGGATTTGCCCACCAAGTTGCCATCACCTTGTCCACGGCTAATATTAACACATAGCTAGTTAACTTGGACACTGTTAGTTAGCATTTAAAACTGGAGTTATGCTAACCTGAATAATGCTAACTTATCTGAAGTCCTTTCAGAAATATGGTTTAGCATAATCTTGCCAAATAAACAGAAGGTAGAAATCTTTTTATTTTCTAGTAGCGTTAGCTACCCAATATGATTTCGAGTTTGAAAATAGTTTGCTAGCATGTCAGATGGAGTTTCACTAACTAGCTAGCTTAATGTTAAACCACCATGACGGCACAGCATGCGTTCATTTTGTGAATTCACATTTCTGTCCTTGGTAATGGCATTCGGTATTGTAGGTGTTGTGGCAATAATACAACATTGCGTTGACAGAAAATGTACTTTTAAGACTTAAGTATTTTTAAAAGCAAGTACTTCAGTACTTTAACTTACGTAAAAATTTGACTGGACAACTTTGACTTGTATCGGAGTAACATTTGACCAGTGGGATCTGTACTTTGACTTAAGTAATGAAGTTGGGTACTTTGTCCACCTCTGACCGTGACACAGAATACGTTATTATCCTTTGTTCACTTAAATATGGTTTTATACGCTGTATTGATATAAAAGTTTATGTACTGAAAGATGTCATTACCAGTGAGCAGAATTCCATATCGAGTATGTCATGATAAAAGTACAGTGAGAACAGCAAAGAGAGGCACAAAGAGAGAGAGAGATATTTATCTCTTTAGTGCTCAGAACATTTGCATCTGTCTTCACGTTTGGATTTACACCAGAAGTGGGCATGGTCTATCCCAGAAGGGGTGGTTCATCCATCCATTATCTGTAACCGCTTATCCTCTGCAGGGTCACAGGCAAGCTGGAGCCCATCCCAGCTGACTATGGGCAAGAGGCGGGGTATACCCTGGACAAGTCGCCAGGTCATCACAGGGCTGACACATAGAGACAAACAACCATTCACACTCACCTTCACACCTACGGTCAATTTGGAGCCACCAATTAGCCTAACCTGCATGTCTTTGGACTGTGGGGGAAACTGGAGCACCTGGAGGAAACCCACGCAGACACGGGGAGAACATGCAAACTCCACACAGAAAGGCCCCCGTCAGCCATGAGGCTCGAACCCAGAACCTTCTTACTGTGAGGCGACAGCGCTAACCACTACACCACTGTGCTGCCCTATCTTGCAACCTTAGTGAAACTGAAAACAACTCATGGATACACCCAGTGACTCACACCTGCTCCCAAATGTACTGGGCTTTTCCTTGGCTGATGCTACACCCTTTCACCAAGTTTGATTGATATCGGGTCAGTAGGTTTTGCGCAGTCCTACTTAGTCAGACAAGCAAACAAACCACATTGACAGCATAATCACTTTGATAGTGGTAATTAACAAAATGTTTATTTCTGGAAATATGCAAGAGAAATGTAGCTCTGTGCACAGTGTGTGGTCTGGGTGAGTTATAAAGAGTGGCAGCTCTGTAAATGAAAGCCGAAATATGGTATAAATATGTTTTTATTTTGGAGGTCAGTAAAACAGTAGGGTTTTTTTCCTTTTGTCTTTTTATATCTTGCCACTGGAGCAAACCACTGAGGATGAAAAGCAAATAAAACATCTCTTATTAAGATACAAAAATGTACATTAATATAAATTTTGTTTATTTTTTATGATTTGGACATGAATAAAATATCTTCAACAAGTGTTGCCAGGCAAAACAAACCTTACCTGGCCCCACTTATTTTATACCTATATGTTGATCATGGTAATATTTCTCAATCATCAGCTGTCAGGTTATAGTCCTATGAAAATCCCTAACCTTGAGTTTGTAAAGTTATAGCCCTTTGAAAGTCCATGACCTTCAGTTTGAGCCAGTGGCGGCTCCTGAATTTTTTTTCAGGGGGGGGGCAATTTTCCCCCGTTATGTCTACACAGACCGTAAATGTCCACAGGACTGAAGTAAATTGACCTAGGTAGCAAATCAATTGGCCGAACTTGTTTTTGCCTGGTAAATTCAGATATCAATATAGACAATCTCTTCTCTCCACTAGGTGGCAACACTAAACAAGTTAAAGGTGGCAAACTAAGGTCGCCTAGTAAACTAGACCCACCCGCCTAGTGGCCAAAAATATTTTTGCCTGCGAGTGGCAAATATTCACATTTAGTCTGGCTTGCCAGGCTAAAACTAAGGAAGATTCATTGTGAAGCCTTCAAAGCAAAACATTTGGCATCACAATCAATTAATATTACATTACTCATTTATTTTCTCATATTTTTCCAGTATTCTATAATAAGTAGACACAAATTCTTAATTATAAACATATTCTAATTTCTTCAATTCTAAAGAATGCAATTAAAGTGGCAGGATATAAATCCAAAGCAAGTGTTTATTTAAGTTTTGAAAAAGATGAAGAAAAGCATAACCATCAAACAAACATGTGCAGCTTAATTATGTGGTTTTTTTTAATATGGAATTGCACCATTTTAACAACAAATAATAATTCTAAATAAATTCTGCAGTTTTTTTTCCCAATAATTCCTCCAGAAAGCCATGCCTTAAAAGGAAATTTAAAGTATTACAAGCATGTCAATGAACACAAAAGGCTTTAGTTATTTAGCTATATACACACAAGGTTACACAAGGTTTTGTAGTCAGTGCAACTTGGCTTAACAAGTTGGAAAAAAGGTAAGGTGCTGCTGGCTCCAATGAACACATACTGTACAATATATAAAAACTGAAAATATGCTTAATTTACACCAAGTCAGAGAGAACTACTGAAATATTCCAAGCATGGCAATGTTAAACTGCCATTGGTAAAACACACACACACACAAACAACTTTTGCCTAGTAAATTCAAATATCAGATATCACTGTACCGTCCGCTGTGCTACTTCCAGGGTGGAAAAGAACGCAAGGGTAGCAAAAAAGAGCATTGACTACATCACAGCCAGCTAGCCAAGTTTTCCGGTGGTACCAGTTCTTGTTAAAACCTCTTGAGCAGGTCTTCTCCCCCTTCGTAGACACTTGCTTGATGTTTAAATTCGGTCTAGGAGGTCCTAGCTGTTTGATTGCCGTTTTCTCCTCATTGGTACGATGACTAAAGGGAACTTCTTTCAGAGACGCTATCGTATTGTTGCACTCAACACTCGCCATCTTCATAGAATGTTCACACATTTCCCACGCAAGTTGCGTTTTCCAGCCCAAAATTATGTTCAAAGCCCTCTAAAATGCACTTAAAACCCACCAATCTGGCAACACTTGCGCGGCGCAACAGGCGTATGACGTAAGCACACTGCTTGTGCGAGCACATAAAACCTAATAGAAAATGCATTGGGAGCATGATTTTCGAATAAAACGTACGTACCATTAGTGTCAATGGGAGATTTTGGGGCAAATCTGAACCTGACAGAAATCGCCCCAAAAGGGCATGGCTACACCAGGCGCGACCTTAGCCTGATTGGACAATGACATTACTGTTGCCGTGGTAGTAGGAGTAGATAAAAAAAAAAATCTCCCTCCCTGTTTGGGAGTGCGTTGCCCAAATCGCCCCTATTAACGAGCCGCCAGTGGTTTGAGCTTTCAAGGTCACTCAAGGTCAAAGATCATGGTGCCAAATGAAAGCCCATATGGCACTTCCTATAAGTTGATAATGGTAAATATCTGTCTACCATCAACCATTTTCAAGTTACAGCCCTATGAAAATCTGTGACCTTGCGTTTGACCTTTCAAGATCACTCTAGGTCAAAGATCATGATGCCAAATGAAAGCCTATATGGGAGTTCCTGTATGCTCATAATAGTAAACATCTGTCTATCGACAACCAGTTTTGAATTATAATGGGAAATATGTCATTTTGACCGAAAGGTTGACGTTTCCGGTGACCTTGACCTTCACCTTGACCCAATTACCCCTAAAATTTAATCAGGTAATCTACAGACCATTGCCCACCGACCCTGAAAATTTGAAGTCAATCGGTGCAACCGTCTAGACGCTAGATTGTTAAAAAGCAGACAGACAAACAAACCGCACTGATTCCAATAGAGATCTTGCAGTCACGTGACCGGAAAGTACACAGCCGCCATCTTGTCGGTAAAAAACACCGCTGAATACTGCTGCACTCGTATACAAAATGGATCAATTTCAACCGACGGACTACACGGCTCATTTTTCTAATGAACAGATAACTAGATATATGTCTAAAATAAACAGCCTACAGATTAGTGACCCTTATCGATTACCGGACATAGTTTTCACGACCGTGTCAGTGGATATTGAACTGCCAGAGGTGGAATACCCAGACGTGTATAATTACCTCATAAACTTTCCTTCGCTGTTCAGTGGTGAAGCACTGCGTGCTTATAAATCTCTGGACAGTGATCTTTACAGAAATTCAGGATTTGTCAGCCCCCCTCAGATGTGGCATCTTGCAAACAAGAAAATAACAATCCTCATTGGACGGGTAAGTCACTTAAGTATTGAGTACTAGTGCTGATACTAGATATATCAGTCTCATCTCATCATCTCTAGCCGCTTTATCCTTCTACAGGGTCGCAGGCAAGCTGGAGCCTATCCCAGCTGACTACGGGCGAAAGGCGGGGTACACCCTGGACAAGTCGCCTTGTCATCACAGGGCTGACACATAGACACAGACAACCATTCACACTCACACCTACGGTCAATTTAGAGTCACCAGTTAACCTAACCTGCATGTCTTTGGACTGTGGGGGAAACCGGAGCACCCGGAGGAAACCCACGCAGACAACATGCAAACTCCACACAGAAAGGTCCTCACCGGCCCCGGGGCTCGAACCCAGGACCTTCTTGCTGTGAGGCGACAGCGCTAACCACTATACCACCGTGCCGCCAGATATATCAGTAGTATCCTAAAAGTATAACATTATTTTACATCTAGAGACTACATTGAATGTCACACCACTAAAGACCCAATACACCCCCCCGCCCCAACCCTTTTCTCAGGTTCCCACTTCCCGGAATTTTTTATTAGAGCAAGTCATAAACTTATGTTGCGAATAACTACATGGATATACTGAAATAAATACATGGCGAACCTGAGATGAAATGGTCACTGCACAGGCGCCAGTGATCGTTCTTTCCAGTCGGTTCCCATGCCTTGTTCTTGTTGTTTGCATTGGCCCGGCCGATAGCAGCAATCCACTTTGCACACCTGTCAGGGTCCCTTGGCAGCCTATGAAACTTTCTTCCCGATTTCTGACCTCTCCTGTTGTGGCATTTATATGCCATACAACTCTCCGGCATTGTGGCACGGTAATATTTGAAGATTTGGGCGAAAAAAAAGAAAGTCAGTGTCGGTTAGACGGCGGAAATATGGCGTTTTACCGACAAGATGGCATCTGCCTACAATCTGGAACGGATGTGACGTCACATGCAAGTGCTCCATACCTCACCCTGCTGACTCCGTCGTGGGCGAGGTAACGATAACACATACACTCAAGCACACAGTGAAATTTAACCTCTGCATTTAACCCATCTGAAGCAATGAGCAGTTTGGGGTTAGGTGCCTTGCTCCAGGGCACTTCAGGCCAACCTCAGGCCATGGCTGCAGCATGTTAACCTAACCATGGTGGGCTCAAACCCAGAACCTTCTTGTTGTGAGGCGACAGTGCTAACCATTCCACCACCATGCCGCCCAGGGCAAGTTTATATACGGTAATATTTCCCATCATGAGGACATTTCAAATTTGAAATGGTCAGTGACTCTTTTCAGCCCTCACCGTTATTATGAGAAATCTCCTTCCAGCTCTGCATCTGTGACGATTTCAATCCTCTGCCTGTCTTGATTAGTGTTTAACCATAGACTGCTTCACATTTATCAATTTTGTCATGTCCAGTTTACGCCTGCTTGCCGATCACCTGACCTTTAGCCTGCCTGACATTTTCTGAGTATTGCCTCGCCCTTTGTCTGCAACACTGTTGTTAATAAAACCACTGAACCTGAACTTGCATCCATCTATCCACTTCATAAAACTTTCACTTGCTAAGATATCATTTTGCAGCGGATTTATCCTTCATTGATTCTGTCATTCATCTTCAGTAACTGCTTTATCGCAGTCAGGATCATGGTGGATCTGGAGCCAGTAATGGAAAGGTGTTTGAATACACCTTGGATATGATGCTAGTTCATGACAGTCATTTACCGAAGAAAAAAAAAATACGGTAAACTAAAATTAACGGTTCGTTCTTTTGTTTGTGCTTGTTGTCTGATATGTAGTCGGCTTTTTAACATAGCTGAGGCGGATGTAAGTGCTGGAAGGTTTTTATTAACAGGTGTGCTATATATAGATGTGAGGCAAGGTCAGAGAAACAAAACCGAAATGAAACAAAACAAAGGGAACAGAAAGCAAAGCCAAAGCAGACTCAGTAAACAGAGTCATTTAAACAGAGTCATTTAAACAGTCGTAAACATGGCGAGGAACAAACATGAGCATTGATAATCAAAACAATACTTTGCACTGTGTGTGTAGATGTGCATGCGCTGATTGTGCTCCAATCAGTAACAGGTGTGTCTACTGACTAATTGTCCCAAGAGCACGCACACCGTGCTTTGTGCGCGAACGTGAGCGGGGCACTTGAGCTGTGCCAGGCTTGAGCGCACGGACGTGTGACAACAGCAATGTAAAAGAAAAATGGTGCATAGCATGGTTTAATTGTCTGCATGCCAGTTAACACTCTGCTGAGCAGTAGCATGAGAAGCTAAGTTATTGGAGACATTGAGGAGCAGGTAACGAAGCTTAAAGGGGTACCAAATATAATATATACAGTTGCTGATGTGACAAAGTAACATATTCTTAAGTATTCTATCAAATTTATATACTAGAAAACAACGAAATATCTTGGTAATTGTAAATATTAGGGCTGTAACGATACACCCAACTCACGATTCGATTCGTATCGCGATTTTTGACCCACGATTCGATACGCCCACGATTTTTTAAAAATGTTTTTTTAAAGTAGTAAATTTGACTTATTAACATTTACTTACTTACATTAACTATTTGATAACAAATAATTCAGACCACTGCAGAGAATGAGTAATATGTATGCAAAAATGAACAAATGTATATCCAAAGATTGTTTTATTTCTCAAAATAATACTGTTGAGCCGGAAGCTCTGTTTTTTTCAGTTCTGAAAAAGTAATTTTTCCAAATCGTGTAAATCTGTTAAGATTTTTTTTTTGGGGGGGGGTGGCTCTCTCACTGTCTCACTCTCATAGGGCCAATGATTTTCTGTGATCGTGGAAAACAGATGGAAATTACGGAATTTTTATGGTGAAACATTGCTCGCGTGTCAAAATGTAACTGCCGCAGAAGGCTTCCGCCCAAGCAGACATGCCTTCAGTGTTGCCAGATATTGCTAACGTTTTCCACCCCAAAATATGTTCAAAACCAGCCAAAAAGCACCTAAACCCGCCCAATCTGGCAACACTGCATGCCTTTCCGGTCAAGTGATTGTGATTGGCTTGTGGCACACCTAGCCAGCCAATGAGCTGCTTGTTTACAGATTCGCTCCCCGTGTCGCAACCAGAATGGCGACCGCTTAAAAGAAATGAATGCTCTGCCAGTGGCGAGTGTGGACGTTGCGTGACTCGCAGAAGATTGTCGCAGGTCGGCGAAAAAACGACTTACTAATAAATATAAAAAATAAAAGTAATTTAAGTAAGTTTAAAATGTAATTTAAATAAAAAGTAAAGTATTCATAAATTGAAGTTTGGAAGCGCCTCTGTTTTTGGGCTGAGGAGAAGTTTGAAAGGGTGTACCGCGATTCTGCCTTCTTGTATCGCGATACGGATCGTGGCTCTGCGTATCGCGATTTCGATTTCGATACACATATCGTTACAGCCCTAGTAAATATAATACTTTATACGCTAAACCGCACAAGAGTCGCCATTTTTAAAAGACCGTGATGTCAGCGCTACCCACTGCACTAGCGGAACTCTCCGAAATAGAGGAGATAAGCGTGTAATCATGGCGTCGGGCGCATCAAGTGAAAGCGACAGCTCTGTCGAATCATACGAAGAGATCCCGCAAGACACACTGCAAGCAGGCTATGGCTTAGAAGGGTACCAGTTTGAACCTAGGAGAGGCACTATGTAGTGGAAGTTCATTATGTTTAACTATTAAAGCTATTTTAAGTTCGTTTCTTAAGACAAGGATTTTTTAAGATGTTACCTTGTTGACAGTTTCGGCGAGAATCTTCCACCTTCTTCAAAACAGTCACCAGATGTCGAGTGGTGACGTGCCTTATCAGCTGATGTTACGCTACGGAGGCGTGACCGTCCCGCCCAATTTGACAGGTAGTTCACGCCTCCTGCTGTCAGGTCGCTCCCCCAGGACACATCTGGTGACTGTTTTGAAGAAGGCGGAAGATTCTCGCCGAAACTGTCAACAAGGTAACATCTTAAAAAATCCTTGTCTTAAGAAACGAACTTAAAATAGCTAGGAGAGGTACTCTCGACTCCGGTGATGAAATAAGATAAGAAAGCTCAGATGACAGCGAGGATGAGACTGATGCTGACCATGGGCATGGCGAGCGTGGGGCAGAGCGTCTGCGCGCAGGTGACATGGCGTGGTGCTCGTGCGGAAAATGTAATGTGGAGTTGCTCACGAGTCCAGCAGAATTTATTTGCTGCAATGAGATAGGTGCCACCCGTGGACTTGCGAAATCGTTGCAAGAGGCAGAAACAGGTATTTCACACGTGCTATTCCCAACCTCAATGAGCCAACACAACTGGGCACATACATACGTCATGAGTGTTACGCAGAGAAAATGAACGTGCATTCTGATTGGATAAAATTAATATCATGGCGGGCTGTTCAAACTGTGGAAATAGTTTGCTCGAGCTACTTTCAAAACACTATAACTTTCCAACCTTAGAACAAAAAGCTTTTGTAAGTCTTGAATAAGGTTCGTTAATGTGTGTTTTATTGTTATATTTACTCTATATATTGCCCTCTGTTCCCCTTTAATTAATGAAAATATTACATTTAGCAGACATTCTGAGCCAGAGCGATGCACAACACACCCAGGGGAACAGTTATGGGTTAGGGGCCTTGCTCAAGGGTATTTCGGCCATTCCTTCTGGTCCAGGGAATCAAGCATGGGCGATTGCTCTAAGACAACGAGGGAGGCTCAGCCTCCTCTAAAAATGCCCTTATAACTTTAATGTGTGCGTGAGTTTCTCCCCCTCGTGACAGCGCGATGCAGCGCAGCCTCAGTGCACTTCAATGGCATTTGGGAGCTCTGCGCTTTTCAATATCAAAATGCAAGACGGTTATTGGACAAATACTGCGAAAACGCCCGCCTACGGACTCCGAGCCTCACATGGGAGGGACATGGCAGTTTCCGCGAGAAGACTGGTGATTGGTGAAAGCGGCCGGATATTTTCTTTGATTGACAGCTCGTTTCAAATATAGACAGGCAGCGGTGAATTTCAGTTCAGTCCCATGCGGATTCGCAAGTGCTGTGGTGTATTGTAAGAGATCAGCTTACATTTCGGTTTCATTCATTACATACGGTTTCTACCAGCTTTTTTAGTTTGTATATATTTTCATTGTAAATAAAGTGTAAATATAGTGTTGTCAAGTTTGCTATCTTAGTTCCAGAAATGTCGTTTATTTGAGTGACTGAACTTGAACTTGAGGGGGCTAGTCAGCTAGCAAGAAAGCTGCGCACGGATGCCAAGCATTGCTGATTTAATTTTGGCGAAGCCATTTGCCAGTCTTCCTTTCGAGGAAAAAATTAAAGAGCAGGGTAGACCAACGCCTCAAACTGACTTGGTGAAAAAGGTAGGGAATAATACTCGTTCCTTTCAGCTCTCCTGGTACGAGAAAGTGAATTGGCTAACAGCAAGTGACCCACATCAACAACAGTAAATAGGCTACTTTAGTAATATGTCATGGATGGACCAAAAATATAGAATCTATTTAAAATGTTTATGCTGAGTATATTATATTGGAATATATATTTTTCTGGATATGAATTAAACACAGCTACAATTTGGAAAAGATTTTTAAACAAAAACACAGCCGAGAACATTTCACACTACAGACCTGGATTAAAAGTGAAGGGTTATCAAAATTGTCAGTAAAACATTTCTCAGTCAAAATAAGTAAAATATAGGGAAAGTGTCATTGAATGAAATGTGTGGCACCCAGCTCTACTGCTGAGGTTCCTGACAAAGAGCTGCTTTCAATAATGATCAATTGTTAAACAACATGCCACAATTTTAAAATATAAAATGTTAAAATATACCCCCCCCCCCCAACACCACCATCATGTATATTGGACAGTAGGCTAATGGGCCAAAAGAACCTGTTATTTCACAGTTTGTGATGCTGCCAACAATCAGCCAGATCAGAGGCAAGAGTATGGGCAAAATTGATGTTTTTTCTTTTAAAATCTGGAAATATCGTAACCGACCAGCCTCCCCTGTTTGAAAGACTACCAGCCGCCACTGGAATCAAACCAGTGACCTTTTTCTTATCTAGTGTTTATACTGTTTATTTATACTGTTTATATTGTTTGAGTATTTAGTTCATATCTAGAGTGTTTATACTGTTTATATTGTCGGAGTTTAGTCTGTCTTGTTCTTATTTAGTGTTTATACTTTTAATTTATTCTGTTTATATTGTTTGAGTGTTTAGTCTATGTCTAGTTCCTATCTAGAGTGTTTATACTGTTTATATTGTTTGCTTTTTTCAATTATTCTATTTTTATTTATTGCATTGCCTGTTTGCACCATGGGTCAGAGAGGACTGATATTTCATCTGTGCTGTATGTCGAGCATGTATAGCATATTTGACAATAAAGTTGACTTGACTTTTTCATCGCAAAGCTGCGTCTCTAACCATTAGGCCATGGCTTCCCCATATAGCCGAATACCTAGCTTGTCTTTGTATATAACCTTTGTAATGTGAACAACTCGAAGTCGAGTCAGGCAATCGGTAGACACACAGACAAAAAAAAAAAAAAAGAATCAAAACCAGATACATGTACAGCTCTGAAAAAAAAATAAATAAGAGACCACTTCAATGCTTTCTTAAATCAGCAGCCATTTCATTCCAGTGTCTGTGCTGGAATTCCAACACAAACACACCTCAGTTTACTTAATGAGGTACTGATTAAGTGATCACCTGAACCAAAGCTTATTTAACGAGGGAAAAAAAAAACTGCTGTGGTCGGGGCGGCACGGTGGTGCAGTGGATAGCGCTGTCGCCTCACAGCAAGAATGTCCGGGTTCGAGCCCCGGAGCCGGCGAGGGCCTTTCTGTGCGGAGTTTGCATGTTCTCTGCGTGGGTTTCCTCCGGGTGCTCCGGTTTCCCCTACAGTCCAAAGACATGCAGGTTAGGTTAACTGGCGACTCTAAATTGACCGTGAGTGTGAATGGTTGTCTGTGTGTCAGCCCTGTGATGACCTGGCGACTTGTCCAGGGTGTACCCCGCCTTTCGCCCGTAGTCAGCTGGGATAGGCTCCAGCTTGCCTGCGACCCTGTAGAACAGGATAAAGCGGCTAGAGGTAATGAGATGAGATGAGACAAAAATATCCATTCATCATGCCAAAAGAGTTTAAAAGAAAAGTTTTCAGTGAGAAAAAGAAGGGTTCAAGTCTAGCTTTGCTGGCAGATGGATACAGTGAGTGTCAGGTTGTTTCCATCCTCAGAATTTCAAAGATGGCAGTTTCAAGCAGCAGACCCTGGGGACAACAAAGCTACAGACTGTCAGAGGGTGAAAACGACTTTCCACTGACCAGGATGATCGTCAACTCCTTCGATCGTCACTCAACAACCATAGGATGACATCAGCGGACCTACACAAAGAATGGCAAATGGCAGCTGAGGTGAAGTGCACAGAAAGAATGGTTCAAAACAGGCTCCTCTGGACAGGACTGAAGTCATGCAAAGCAAGAAAAAAGGCTTCATCAATGAGAAGCAAAGAAGAGCCAGGCTGAAGTTTGCTAAATGTCATAAGGATTGGTTTGTAGAGGACTGGATTAAGGCTATCATCTCTGAGTCCAATTTTCAGCTTTTCCCATCATCTGGTCATCTAATGGTTAGACAGAGACCTGGAAAGGCCTACAAGCCACAGTGTCTCGCACCCATTGTGAAATGAATGGGTGAATCAGGTCAGTTGGTCAGGTTCAATGCCCAAACTGATGATCACATCATCAGTTTTTCTTTGGCTAATCAGACACAAGGTACGCCACCACTCTTGCCAGAGCGGTTGGGGGTTAGGTGCCTTGCTCAAGGGCACTTAAGTCAATCCTGCTAGTCTGGGGAATCGAACCAGCAACCTTTTAGTCCCAAAGCTGTTTCTCTAACCATTAGGCCATGACTTCCCCAATGAGGATCAGTGATGATCTAGGGTGCTTCATCAATGCTGGAAAGAGGCAGATTTTTGTTTATGAAGGACACATTAATCAAGCCATGTACAAGTTTATCCTGGGAGAAAACTTGTTTCCTTCTGCTCTGACAATGTCCCCTAACTCTGAGGATTGGGTTTTCCAGCAGGACGATGCTCCATGCCACGCAGCCAGGTCAGTCAAGGTGTGGATGGAGGACCACAAGATAAAGACCATGTCATGACCAACC